>NC_083223.1:6018609-6131113 GCF_032191835.1 Heteronotia binoei
ACTCTACGAATCCCTCCCCAATCAATATGGTCTTTAACACAGAGACAGAGGAAATTCCTAGAGTGTCATGGATGCCAAGACCTCACTTTTGGATTCTCATCGGTTTCATAGTGTTCCCATCTGATTTTCAGGGCAGTAGTTTACTCAGATAAGCACCCTATTTGGCTGTTTTGATTCACTGTTGTGAATGAATCTATCATCATTAAATCCTACACATTAAACTGTATTATTTGGTTATTATATCGATATTTCATTTATTATCATTATATGAATCATTATATCAATTTTATTATTAATAATTATCTCAATATTATTATTCATCAGTTACTAATAGTGGTAATACTGCAGGTAGTAATGCTGTTACTAAAATACTACTAGTAGTAATATCTTACTGTGCAGCATGATTTTAACATACAGCATGTTTTAACGACGCTTTAAAAATGCTGTTTTTAAAATGCTTCGAGATAATAGGAACATCTGTCTCTTTAAGAAAAGAATGCCCACTGAGCACTCAGTTGCTGTAGTTGTAGTAGTATGGCAGCTGAGAGCTCACTGGGCATTCTTTTCTTAAAGGGACAGATGTCCCTGTTATCTCAAAGAGTTTTAAAAACATGCTGTATTTTAGTAGTAGCTTTATTTCCCCAGAGAGTACTGAGATCGGGAACCCAAAATCTTCTCGTTATCCCTGGGCCAAAAGAAGCCCTCCTAAAATCTACTAGGGACAGGGCCTTCTCTGTTATGGCCCCTACATGGTGGAACCAGCTGCCGGAAGAGGTGAGGGCCCTGCGGGACCTTATTCAGTTCCGCAGGGCCTGTAAGACAACCCTCTTCCGGCTAGCTTACACCTAACTGATATAGGAAATTAAATGTAGCTCTATCAGATCCTTGCTATGCATCCTGCCGAAATGCTTAATGTTTTTAAGGTTTTAAATGTTTTGAATGTTTTAAATGTTTATATATTTAAATACCAATTTAATATTATGTTGACTTATCTGTTGTAAGCCGCCCTGAGCCACCTTGGTGGGAAGGGCAATATATAAATCATAAATAAATAAAATAAATAAAAAAATTTCATCAATTACTGAAGTAGTAGTAGTAGTAGAAGAAGAAGAAGTCTATCTGTAGTCCATAAACACTATTTTTTCTCTTGACAACAGTTGCAGGGGTTGCAGGAAAAGGGGCCCAAGACTCTGTTTCCCCCCAGACAGGGCTGGCCCGAGACTTTCTGGCACCCAAGCGAGTCTTTCTGGTGTTCTCCCCTGCACTGATAATGTCACTGAGTTACATTGGGGGGCATCCAATTCCACACCTCCAGAAGGCTGGCACCCTAGGCAATCACCTAGTTTGCCTAAGGGCAGGGCCAACCCTGACCCCGGACCCCCGGGGGTAACTCTTTGCAGCCCTGCTGGACAATCTCCCCTGAAACATGTCCCAAATTTCCCCAGTAACGCACGGCCTCAAGGAAGGCTTGGCTGTATTCTTAGTTCATTCCAAGCAAATATAGCTAGCACTTTACATGAACTGAGTTCACACTCTGGAACGCTTGTCGGAATCCTTTGCATGGATGCGCAAATCCCCTAAGGCTAGAACCTTTGAAAATCACCGGACTCTATTCTACAGAGCAGACTCACGTAGCCGTAGTCTGCTTCAGGAGGGAGAAAAAAGAGGAGCCTGATCCAAATTACTCTCCGCTTGCCTTTAGGTTCCTCTAATAATGATGAGAGGGGAAAAAAGAGTCTCATCTCTGGAAAAATGTATTTTAATGAAGACAGAGCCCTTTCATCCGAGCAGGTCAAGAGAGGACAGAAGTCTTCTAATGCAGAGAAAGAAAGGTCGCGGCATCTAGTCTGGGTACGGCCTCACCTGATGAATTCCGATGACATCCTCGCCGACTCCCTGAAACGGCGCCAGAATGTCTTTAACACCCGGCGAACTAAACACATGGAGGGAGAACTTAGTCTGAAAAGCTATTATCATATTCATTTTCTTTTACACTTCTGAGAACATTGCTGATGGCACCTTACAAATTCCCGTGAATTTTCCCTTTTTAGTACCTTCGATAGAGGGTGCGAAAGAGAACATGATCAAAATTGATGTTGAAACATCTCCATAGGCAAAAAAGGGAGGGAGGGGTGGAAAAACCTGCCTGAAAACCAGGACTTAACGGAGAACAAGCGGTTACGATTTCAGCCTTCGTTTTGTAGCTGCGTGTCTTTGTGAAACCTTTTTATGTAAAAAGGGGCACGGATGTGGAACATCCTCTTCTGGGGGTAACATGACAAAAAGAGGAATCTAACCAATCGCATCAAATAGAAAAAAAGAAGGATACAAAGGCACTGTCTTCTCATCAGACAGCCTGTATCTATAGGTGGGTCCTGGAGATCTTCCAGAATTACTAGTGATCTCCAGAGTACAGAGTTCCCCTGAAGTAAATGGCTGCTTTGGTGGGTGGACTATTAATGCAGGACCTGTTTCCTGGGCTGGGCAGTCTATGACCCAGTTATTAGATCCAGGGGTGCCAGTTCTTGATGCAAACCTTAGTCAAGAGGTTTCTAGGGATCCTGGAGGTTTCCTGCCATCTTCTGGGTCACTGGAGGTGTGTGTGTGTATGGGGGAGAGGCAGTTGTGAATTTCCTTCATTGTGCAAGGGGTTGATGACCTTGGAGGTCCCTTCCAACTCTATGATCCTAAGACTTATCAACGCTTTCACACATACTAAACACACTTTCAATCCACTTTGCAACTGGATTTTACTGTGTGAAAAGGCATGATCTACTTGCAAACGGTGGCCAAAGCGGATGGAAACTACATGGTTTAGCCCATTCGTGGGAAGGGCAGGCTAAAAATCAAATCAATCAATCCTACTTTGATGAATCCTAACTAACCATAGTTAGAGGGGCAGACCAAATTCATGCATCAATCACAGTTTGTTTCACTAAACCCTGGTTTCACATAGGTCTGAACTTATACTGTGTCACTCCCATACTCAGGTCTTGTTTTGGGTAGGAGCTCACAGAAGCAGAGCTCCAGAACCTCTAAATTTGATTGTGCTCTTTTTTTTCTTACCCACCCTCCCAAAAAAACCCACTTGCTTTTGGGCTGCATTGTGAGAATCTTGCTGAACTCTAAGATTTGAAAAACTTTCTCTAATATTTCCCCCCACAAAAAAATGGGGAAATAACTCAAACAAATAAAACAGACAGATGGAAATCTTCACCATGCCACTGTAGCCACATAGGAGAAAGTAATTTTAAAAAGTATGGTGGGAGTAAGGTTTTCTTATGTCAATTCTAATTCAGGAAGCATTTTAAGGTAGCTGCTGAGTTAGGGTTGCCAATCCCCAGGTGGGGGCAGGGTATCCCCCGGTTTGGAGGCCCTCCCCCCGCTTCAGGGTCATCAGAAAGCGGGGGGAGGGGAGGGAAATGTCTGCTGAGAACTCATGATTCCCTAAGAAGGCTTATTCCCATAGAAAATGATGGAGAATTGATCAGCAGGTATTTGGGGCTCTGAGGCCCTTGTTTTTTGAGGTAGAGGCACCAGAGTTTCAGTATAGCATCCAGTGGCTCTCCCCAATATACTCCCTAAGTTTCAAAAAGATTGGACCAGGGGGTCCAATTCTATGAACCCCCAAAGAAGGTGCCCCTATCCTTCTTTATTTCCTATGGAAGGAAGGCTTTGAAAAGGTGTGCGGTCCCTTGAAATGTGACTGCCAGAACTCCCTTTGGAATTCAATTATGCTTGTCACACCCTTGCTCCTGGCCCCACCCCAGTGTCTCCTGGCTCCACCCCAGTGTCTCCTGGCTCCACCCCCAAAGTCTCCTGGCTCCACCTCCAAAGTCCCCAGAAATTTCATGAATTGGACTTGGCAACCCTATGCTGAGTTGATATAATTAAGTATACCTTCTGGTAAAGTCAGGGGTGTGTGTGTCATATGCAAATGAGTTGTGCAAATGAGCTCTGGCACCTCTTTTTCGATGAAATGACCCCTGCCCATACTTTGTTTATAGACCAAGACAAATGTGCCCGTTTCAGATTACTTCAACATGAGTGTTCAAAGAGCAAATGTATTTATTTACTTCACTTATCCTTTGCCTTCCCCCCCAGTGGTAGGAATGGGTAAAGACATTAAAAAACCAGTTTCGGATCAGAGCTCATGAGCCAGGCGGCCCCAGACTAAACCCCCAGACCAAACCCCTGAGCCCAAAACGCCACCCGAACAGAACCAATTTGGGTGGATTAGGCCCTGCCCCTGGTGTGTCCGCATTACCCGGAAGCAACATGTCCAAGCCAGACTTTGGCTCAGTGTTTGAATCTGTGCCCATCCCTACCCAGTGGTGACCCAAAGCAGTTTACATCCCTACCCAGTGGTGACCCAAAGCTCTCCTCCCTTCTATCCTAAAAACAGCCATGTGAGATGAGTCAAGTTAAGGGTGTTTGATTGGTCTAAGGTCACCCAGCAAGTTCCCATGGCAGAGTGGATTTTTGAACTCAAGTCTCCCCAGATCCTAGTCTGATACTTCTAACCATTGCACCACGCTGGCTCTTAATTTCAAAATGCATCAGAACTGCTAGCAACAGATATAATGCGATATTAGCTAGTGCCTCGATGCAATTCTGGTCACCGCACCTCAAAAAGGATATTATAGCACTGAAAAAAGTCCAGAAAAGGGCAACTAGAATGATTAAAGGGTTGGAACACTTTCCCTATGAAGAAAGGTTAAAACGCTTGGGGCTCTTTAGCTTGGAGAAATAATTCCAACATCCTGGAGAGAGGCGTTGATTACATTAATTCATAAAGAAGGAACAGAGTTAACGGAAATTAAGAATTATAGACCAATTTCTCTCCTAAACGCAGATTACAAAATTTTTGCAACGATACTGACAAATAGATTTAAGAAAGTAGTAACCAATATAGTACAGGAAGATCAAACTGGATTCATACCGGGAAGAATGATGCGGCAGAACTTAAGATATTTTTTGAACATCTTAGAATACTATAAGGATCATCCTGATAAACAATTTGCAGGAATTTCATTGGACGCTGAAAAAGCGTTTGACAACGTGAATTGGAATTTTATGAGCAAAGCATTGGAGGCTATTGGTTGTGGCAAGAATTTTAAGAAGCTCATTGAGGTTATATATACCAAACAAAATGCAAGAATTAATATAAATGGGAACAACTCAGGATTTGTGGAAATAGAACAGGGGACCAGACAAGGGTGTCCTCTTTCCCCTCTTCTTTTTGTAACTACAATAGAATTCTTGATTCAAAAAATAAGAGAAGATACTGAAATTAGAGGCTTGAAGGTAAAGAACGAAGAATTTAAGATTCAAGCATTTGCAGACGACCTGTTGTTTTTTCTGGAGGATCCTATCTCTTCGATTGATAAACTAAAAATGAATTTGCAACAATTTGGAGAAGTCTCTGGATTTAAAGTTAACACACAGAAAACTAAATTCCTAACTAAAAATATGACCAAAGAGCAAATTAAACAATTAGAAGATAAATCGGGCTTTAAAAATGAGAAGAAAATTCGATATTTGGGAATTCACTTAACAAATGAGGTGAAATCTCTCTATTGTGACAACTATGAGAAGATTTTAAAGGAAATTGAAACGGATTTGGAGAAATGGCGAGACCTGCAAATTTCCCTTCTGGGAAGAGTAGCCACAATTAAGATGAACATTTTGCCTAGAATCCTATTCTTATTTCAGATGATTCCAGTCCAACTACCCAATTTGTTCTTCCAAAAGCTCAACAAAATGATTATGACTTTTATATGGCAAAACAAGAAGCCAAGGATTAAGTTAAAAATTCTTCAAGAGAGCAAATCAAGAGGGGGTATGGCTTTACCAAACTGGTATTTATACTATAAAGCTTCTTGCCTAGCCTGGGCCAGAGATTGGTGTCTGTTAGAAAACAAAAGATTACTAGTATTAGAGGGGGCAGGACTGACTAAAGGCTGGCATGCATACATCTGGTACCAGACCTCGCCAAAAAACACCAATTTCCAGGCACATGAAGTTCGCAAGGCAATTTATAAGATTTGGTTTGAGACTAAAAAGAAAATCTATACATATACTCCATTGTGGGTTTCACCAGTGGAAGCAGCTACCCACCCTAACTTATATGACTGGAAAACTCCTCAAAATTATGCATCACTGTTAGATACCAAAAACAACCTAAATCTGGAAGTAAACATAATCCCGGACTGGTGGGTCAGGTGCCAAATTAAGTCAACGTATCAATCTGATAAAAGTGTGGGCTTTCCTAAAGATGCCAAAGTAAATGAATTTGATACAATGATATATGAACCCAAAAATCTTATTTCAAAAATTTACAGCTGGTTATTAGAGACAGAAATGCAGTCGGAAACGTTTAAAGAGAGCTGGATAAGATGGTTACAGGACTTTGGCTATTCGATTGAATTGGAAGAATGGGAAAAGATTTGGAAATATAACATCAAATTGACTAAATCGGTAGTCTTTAAAGAAAACTTATATAAAATGATGTATAGGTGGTACCTGACTCCTGCGAGATTAGCTAGAATGAACCCAACCTATAATGACAAATGTTGGAAATGTAAAAAAGTTAAAGGGTCACTCTATCATATTTGGTGGAACTGTGAGATTGCTAGAAAATTTTGGACACAAATAAGTATATGGATCCAAAAGGTATTAAAGAAAAGGCTGAAACACTCCCCCGAACTATATTTGTTGAGTGTATGTAGAGAAAACTTAACTCAGGGTGAGAAAAAATTGGTAATATATATGATTACAACTGCCAGAATTCTCTTTGCAAAATATTGGAAATCCCCCCAAATCCCGTGTAAGGAAGAATTTTTGTTTAAATTACTGGAGTCTGCCGAAATGGATGTCTTAACCATAAGGTTGAGAGATGGAAATTGGCAAGAATGTATAAAAACTTGGGAACCAGTGTATATATGGGCGAAAAGTATGGGATATGATATGAGACAGTAGACTTAATATTCCTATATGCTCTCAAAGCTCCTTTCACATGTGGTGGTGGATGATGGGTGGGTATGGGATATGTATTTTTTTTTCTTTTCTTTTTCTCCTTTTGTAATGTTACTTTTTGGTGGTGTCGTTGGTTTTTTGGTTTGTACTTTTTGTTTGAACTTCAATAAATGTTTAAAATTAAAAAAAAAAAAGAGAGAGAAAGGAGTCCTTTTCTCCCTTTATCACAATACGAGAACTCACGGACATTCAATGAAATTGCTGAGCAGTCAGGTTAAAACGGATAAAAGGAAGTACTTCTTCACCCAAAGGGTGATTAACATGTGGAATTCACTGCCAGAGGAGGTGGCGGCGGCTATAAGCATAGCCAGCTTTAAGAGGGGATTGGATAAAAATATGGAGCAGAGGTCCATCAGTGGCTATTAGCCACAGTGTGTATATATATGTTTGTGTGTGTGTGTGTGTATAGGCCACTGTGTGACACAGAGTGTTGGACTGGATGGGCCACTGGCCTGATCCAACATGACTTCTCTTATGTTCTTAAAATTTATTTGATCGTGATGTCATCAGGGTCCTCTGCTCCACCACCACCACCACCCCCCTGAAAAAAGCAGGGCTTTTTTTTTCCAGCTGGAACGCACTGGAGTGCTGTTCCAGCTGGCTTGGCCAGTGTTCTGGCTAAAAAAAAGCTTTGCTTATCAGGACAGCAGCCAGGATTTATTAATGAATGAATCGATGGTTTACAGAAATAGACCAGTACAGCTAGCACTGAGTTCAACAGAAGAGTGCCTGATTTGCATGTCAAAGGTTCCAGGTTCAGTCCCAAGCATCTCCATTTAAAAGACCCTGGAGAGGTGCTGTCAATTGGAGTAGTCAAGGCTGACCTGGAGGAATGTGACATCATTAGAATCTTAATGACAGACCATCAGCTTTGTGACTTCATCCCAGAGGTAGAGTATCTGCTTGGCAAGCAGAAGATCCCAGGTTCGATTCCTGGCATCTCCAGTTACAAGTATTAGATAGAGTGAAAGACCTCTGCCTGAGACCCTGGAGAGGTAGTATCTGTCAGAGTAGACACTTCTGACCTTGATAGACCAATGGTTTGATTCAGCTTCCCATGCTCCATATTCAAGCTCCACCTTTCAGTCTTTGGCGATGATCAAATTCAATGCCACAGTGAATTTGGAGATGACCAATTCATTGCCACAGGAGGTGGTGGTGGCTACAAGCATAGGCAGCTTCAAGAAGGAATTGGATAAGCATATGGAGCAGAGGTCCATCAGTAGCTATTGGCCACAGCATATTGTTGGAACTCTCTGTCTGGGGCAGTGATGCTCTGTAATCTTGGTGTTTGATGGGGGCAACAGTGGGAGGGCTTCTAGTGTCCTGGCCCCACTGGTGGACCTTCTGATGGCACTTAAGTTTTTTGGCCACTCTGCGACACAGAGTGTTGGACTGGATGGACCATTGGCCTGATCCAACATTGATTCTCTTATGTTCTTATGTGACACAGAGTGTTGGACTGGATGGACCATTGGCCTGATCCAACATTGCTTCTCTTATGTTCTTATGACCACTTTGGAATGACCAAATTGAAATGAAGTTTGAAACAACATGGGGATGGACCCAAAGGTACGATACTGATGGAAGGGTGGCCCTACCACTGGTAGGAACTGTTTTCTACTGGATCAGACCACCAGTCCATCAAAGTCAGTATTGTCCATTCAAAAATGGCAGCAGCTCTCAGGCAGAGGTCTTTCACATCACCCACACCCTAATCCTTTTAACTAGACACCTCTGATCCTTTTAATGGGAGATGCTGGGGATTGAACCTGGGACCTTCTACATACCAAGCAGATGCTCTACCACTGAGCCACGGACTCTCCTAACAGGAGAGGAAGTGGATTTTCACCGGTTCCCTCTCCCACTGTTGATCTCATTACCCTTTTGCCTGCTTCTCTCTTCCCACAGGTTCCTTGACTCCCCTGGAACAGAATTTCATGGGGCTCAATGGACTATAGCCAAAGAAGGCGACAGGGAAGTCCACCTCTGACATCTTCACAACACTGGCTGTGCTTTGGATCCAACCTTTACATATTTTCTTCCTTTTCCAAGAGATGAATCACGAGGCTCGCTGAAATTTTGTCTTTTCAAAGCCGCTCATCGTATCATCATTAATTACATATGTTTATAGGATGCATATGTCTCCCCCCACCTCGTCCTAGTCCTGTTAGCTTCAATGTATTTAAAAGTCAGATGAAAGAAAAAAACACAAGCAAACAGAGTTTTCCCCACTGCTTTGATGTCTTCTAATGCTCCATCAACCGGCTTATTAAACCCTACACTCCGCATTCTCTAAGCAGAAGTCTGAGCACTTTACAAGGTGTCTAAAAATATACTGTGATCCTTAAAACACACGATCACACTTATTGGACAGGGCGGTAAATAATAGATGGCGCTCAAGAAGACCTCTTTTATATTTTATTCACCTTTGCCTATAACTTTAATCAGGGCAGAGCAGAAGTTTTCATCCAGTCGCCACAGAGGGAAAGAAGGGAGAGAAACAAGAAGTGTAGAAGGAAGGTCTCTTTTCTGCTTCAAAACCTAATCAAGGTCACAATTCGACACTTCAGTCTGCTGCTACAGTTGCCAGGTTTGGAGGAATACCTGGAGATATGAGGGGATGGGACCTTCCTTATTTTTAAATAACAGCAGCTTAAATTGAGTTATTTAGGCTAAATAATAGAGGGCAGAGAACAAAAAAGAAGGCACGACTTCTAAAAAGAGGACATCTGGTACCCTGATAATGGGGCAAACAGCAGACAGAAGGAGAGGCAGTTGTACCAGCAGTCAGGGAAGCCGTGGGAAATTCCATATGTGACTGTGCATGGGACATTGGCTGTTTTGTGCAACTGAACTTCTGTAGACCGTCTGAACACAAGCAAGCAGTTTGGTGAATGTTAAGTTGTGCTGACGGCCATTTTAGTATGGGCTGCACACCCGGTGATTGAGCCATTATGCAAGAACGTAAGAGAAGCCATGTTGGATCAGGCCAATGGAGCATCCAGTCCAACACTCTGTGTCACACAGTGGCAAAGAAAACCACAAGTACCATCAGAAGATCCACCAGTGGGGCCAGGACACTAAAAGCCCTCCCACTGTTGCCCCTCCCCCAAGCACCAAGAATACAGAGCATCACTGCTCCAGACATAAGAACATCAGAGAAGCCATAATAGATCAGGCCAGTGGTTCCTCCAGTCCAACACTCTCTGCCACACAGTGGCCAAAACAACCCCAGGTGCCATCAGGAGGTCCGCCAGTGGGGCCAGGACACTAGAAACCTCCCCCCCCCCAAAGCACCAAGAACACAGAGCATCACTGCCCCTGTGTTCCCTCTATACCTTGGGGCTAATAGCCACTGAGGGACCTCTGCTCCATACATTTATCTAATCCCCTCCTGAAGCTATTTGTGCTTGCAGGTATCACAGCTTGCTGTGAGAGTGAATTCCACGTATTAATAAAGAAATATTTCCTTTATCTGTTTCCAACCTACTGTTCATCAATTTCATGGAGTGCCTGTGACTTCTCCTCCAGATTCCATTGGAGACATGAGCTGTGCCTCAAGTAGTAAGGAAATTGGGTTCCATTTTTCAGCCATGTAACCAGGGCTCTTTTTTTTTAGCAGGAACTCCTTTGCATATTAGGCCACACACCCCTGATGTAGCCAATTCTCCAAGAGCTTACAGGGCTCTTCTAACAGGGCCTACTGTAAGCTCTTGGAGGATTGGCTACATCAGGGGAGTGTAGCCTAATTTGCAAAGGAGTTCCTGCTACAAAGAAAGCCCTGCATATAACTGATGAAGAATTGTTTTGAAACGTCTTTTATACCTGGGAAGGATGTATCGGTTGTAGAAATCTCTCTGGGGAATCCTCTGCCTTCTCTTTGGACTTTAGGGGGTCTTTTTGACACTACTATATAATGGAGCACAAGAGAAGAACATAAGAGAAGCCATGTTGGATCAGGCCAATGGCCCATCCAGTCCAATACTCTGTGTCACATAAGAATGTAAGTGAAGCCATGTTGGATTAGGCCAATGGCCCATCCAGTCCAACACTCTGTGTCACACAGTAGCCAAAAAAAACCCAAGTGCCATCAAGAGGACCACCTGTGGGGCTAGAAGCCCTGCCACTGTACTCCCCCCCCCAAGCACAAGAATACAGAGCATCACTGCCCCAGACAGAGTCCCAACAATGCACTGTTGCTAATAGCCACCGATGGACCTCTGCTCCATATTTTTATCCAATCCCCTCTTGAAGCTGTCTATGCTTGTAGCCGCCACCACCTCCTGTGGCAGTGAATTCCAGAGGAGTCTGTTGTTGGATTCATGTTTACTATTGAAGACTGTTTCTTGAATTGTGATACTTATTTTATGCTATTTGTATGTGAATTGTGGCCATCAATTCTATTTCATTGCCTGTATTTATTATGATTATGTTTCAATAGACTGATGTCTGCTGGTACTTGTGAATTTTTGAGATTTTTTTTTTAATTATCTACCCTTGCGTTTTCCATATTTGCACACTTTGCACACTTGCGGTCCATATTGTTTGACTTATATTGATTTATACAGGAGCATTATGATACTGATTTCTTTCAGTTCCTTCCCTAATAATCCCTAGTGTAGTATTTGACTTTTTTTTTTATTGCCATCTCACACTGAGTCGACATTTTCAGTGAGTTATCTACCATGACTCCAAGATCTCTCTCCTGGTCAGTCTCCACCATTTTGGACCCCTCATCTTGTAACTGTAGTTAGGATTTATGGCTTACTTTTTACATATGATCCCCACGAAAAACAATTCTTCTTTTTCAAATGAAAGAATTCCCATCACTCAATGGAAATATTCCCATCACTCCCCACTCCACCACTTACAGCTGCTGGAATGACCTTGGGTTAGCCATAGCTATTGCAGGAGTTGTCATAAGAACGTATTAGAAGGATTAAAAGTAAAAGGATTTACTTACAAATACAGAGCATTTGCAGATGATATAATGTTTATAAATGAAAACCCCATACAAGTCACACCTTTGTTGTTAGCCAAAATACTAGAATATGGGGAGTTGGCGGGACTTTGTATTAATAAAGAAAAATCAAAACTTCTATGTAAAAATATGCAAATAAATAAGCAACAAGAATTGCAGAGACTAACGAGCCTCCAAGGTAAAATATTTGGGTGTGGAGATAACAATGAAGAATATTGATTTGTTCAAAAATAATTATGAGAAACTATGGAGTAAAATGGATGAAGATATGTTAAAGTGGAATAAACTTAATTTCTCACTGTTGGGTAGAATAGCCGCAATTAAAATGAATATTCTACCAAGAATAATGTATTTGTTTCAAACTATTCCGATTGTGAAAGACAGTAAACAATTTAATAGATGGCAAAGAAAAATTTCAGAGTTTGTGTGGGTGGGGAAGAAACCAAGAATTAAAATGAAAATTTTAACAGATGCAAAAGAGAGAGGCGGATTTCAATTACCAGACTTAAATTTATATCATGAAGCAGTTTGCTTAGTATGGATAAAAGAATGGATAATGTTAAACAAAAAACTCTTAGCAGTGGAAGATCATGGAAATAAATTTGGCTGGCACGCTTATATGTATTATGGGGGGGGGAGATAGACGGCTTTTTCTCTCACTATTATATAAGTAACAGCTTGCTAAATACATGGATGAAATATAAGAAATATGGAGATGAGAGAAAACCATTATAGATAGTGCCAGCCAAAGTGATAAAAATAACAGCTGAGATGGGTGAAGAAAAGTGGTTGTCATATAATCAACTATTAAAAATACAAAGTGGCAAAATAGAATTGAAAACTGCTGCAGAGCTGAATAATAAATATGATTGGTTTCAAATGCAACAAATAAAGAGCTTGGTGGAGAATGACATTAAAACTGAAGGAATAAGAAAAGAGCAAACAGAAATGGAAAAATTTCTGCTTGGAGACAACAAAAAATTAATTTCAAAATTATATAAATTACTTTTAAAATGGTCTACGGAAGATGAAGGAGTGAAATCTCAAATGATTAAATGGGCAATTAATGTAAATAAAGAAATGCAGATGGAAATTTGGGAATATTTGTGGAAGAACTCTATGAAGCTTTCGACATGTTATAGTATTAAAGAGAACTGTTTTAAAATGATGTATAGATGATATATGACTCCTAAGAAATTGGCAAAGATGAATAATAAGATGCCAGATAGATGTTGGAAATGTAAAAAACATGAAGGTTCTTTCTACCATATGTGGTGGACTTGTGAAAGAGCAAAAAAGTATCGACAGATGATTCAACAATAAATTTCTAAGAGCTTGGGATACAAATTTAAGAAAGTTGCAGAGACTTTTCTGTTGGGATTACAAATGGAAAAATTTCCAAAAGAAGATAGAACTATAATTTGGTACTTGCTTTCAGCTGCTAGGACATTATATGCGCAGTTGTGGAAGCAAGAAAAAATACCAGAGAAATGGGATTGGATTGTAAAAGTTATGACATGGAGTGAAATGGACAAATTAACAAGAATTTTAAGAGACTATGATTTAGAAGTTTTTAAGATGGAGTGGAAAAAGTTCAGAAGATATGTAGAAAAAGAGTGGAAAATAAAAACATTGGACAATTTTTGATAATGATTAAGTCTTAGAAAAAAGAAGAATATTAATTTTTGTTTTTGTTAGTTAAGGGTACCTTTAAACATTAGTCCTTTAAGTAAATAACACCGGCTGGGGTCAAGTAACGGGGGGAGGGGTGGGTAGAAAGTAACATATGGGATAGATAAAAGAAGTTACTAATGATGGAAGAAATATAATTTGTTACCATATGTTACCAAATAAAATTGTTTTAACCAAGAAGCCATGTTGGATCAGGCCAATAGGCCATCCAGTCAACACTTTGTGTCACTCAGCGGCCAAAAAAAACACAAACAAGTGCCATCAGGAGGTTCACAAGTGGGGCTAGAAGCCTTTCCACTTTGCCCCCCCCCCCCAAGCACCAAGAATACAGAGCATCACTGCCCCAAACAGTTCCAACAATATGCTGTGGCTAATAGCCACTGATGGACCTCTGCTTCATATTTTTATCCAATCCCCTCTTGAAGCTGGCTATGCTTGTAGCCGCCGCCACCTCCTGCGGCAATGAATTCCACATGTTAATCAACCTTTGGGTGAAGAAGGACTTCCTTTTTTCTGTTCTAACCCAACTGCTCAGCAATTTCATTGAATGCCCACGAGTTCTTGTAGGAAGGATTATCTGTTTTAGATGTATTTAATGGTTTAAATGGTTTTAATGGTTTTATGAATGTTTATTTAATGGTTTTAATGGTTTAGATGTATTTAAATGGTTTTAATGGTTTAAATGGTTTAATGGTTTTAGATGTATTTAAATGGTTTATGAATATGTGTGTTTGATGTGTTGGTATGTTTGTGGAAGAGCACCTCATTTCGTTGCTCTCTTTTTGTTGAGAACAATGACAATAAATTCATCTATCTATCTATCTATCTATCTATGAGAAAGGGCAGCTGCTGTGAGAGCCCTCTCAGCCCCACATACCTCACAGGGTGTCTGTTCTGGGGGAGAAGATATAGGAGATTGTGACTGCTCTGAGACTCTGAGATTCAAAGTATAGGACAGGATATAAATCCAATATCTTCTTCTTCTTCTTCTCTGATTCAGAGAGAAGGGCGCGGTATAAATCTGCAGTCTTCTTCAAAAATGTTGCCACCTACCAGGGCTTTTTTTGTAGCAGGAACTCCTTTGCATATTAGGCCACACACCCCTGATGTAGCCAATCCTCCAAGAGCTTACAGGGCTCTTCTTACACATGTATAGATTGAATTATGAGAAGCAGGGGCCGTGTTGTCTGCTGTGAACATTTGCAACTAGAAATTAATTATTCTGCTTTGCCTAATAAAGACACGCCGCTAATTAAGGTCTTCAATGTATTAAAAATGAAAATCATACTTGCGGCAGTTACTAACAATAAACAAGACAAACTCTGTTCTATTCCTCTTGGAAATGACAACGTATTTGCATTTTTAAATTGAAGATAGTTGTTTTTTTCCCTTCATCCATACAGGATACATTGTCAAAGTGCCATGAGCTAAGAAAAGGCAGACATACCTTACTCGTTTGTCTTATTGCATGCACCAACCCATCCTCCACTGTATTTTAATGTCTTCCTTTTTTTTCTAATGGCAAACTATAATAGATGTTATAACCTCTTGAGAAACCATGCCCTCGATTGAAACTAACAAAGCCAGAATGTTCCCTAGATTTATGGCACTTCGCACCTACGACAGCAGTCTGCTTTTTATCGCCCTCCAGCGTTGTTCCAGCCCTGCTTTGTTCTAACACTAACAAACACAGATCCCTATCTGTGATTCTTTTAATCTGCTAAAAACACTCCCATGATTCTACGTACCAACTCACTGCCCACTTAAATTAAGAATTGCTGCTTGCCATTCCCATTTTGTCTGATGAAGTCTGCTTAAGAGCATACGAAAGCTTGCATTCTGAATAAAACTTAGTTGGTCTTAAAGGTGCGCTTGTCTACTGCTTTGTTCTATTGCTTCAGACCAACACGGCTGCCTACTGGGATGCACCTTACTTGATCTGTTAAGACTTGAGAGCTGGAAAGTCAAGAGGATTCGGTTATAAAATTGCTGCATCTAAGACAGGGTTGTGCACTTTGAACTGAGAAATTCCTAGGGATTTGAGGATAGAACATGGGGAGGGAAGGGACCTCAGTGGGGTATAATAACATAGAGTCCACCCTCCAAAGCATCCAATTTCTCTTGAGGAATCTATGGTCTGGAATCAGTTGTCATTCCGGGAGAGCTCCAGGCCCCATCTGGAGGCTGGCAACCTTAAATTCTGAGGGGAGGTCAAAGTCAGACTTGTGGCATCAGATTTGCGGGTTTCAGGTTCTTGTTTGCACACACAAGTCATCATTTTAAGTGGTTCTCAACAAGTATTTTCTCCCCAACTTCCATCCTTGAGACCTAGTTTGGTGTAGTGGTTGTGTGTGGACTCTTATCTGGGAGAACCGGGTTTAATTCCCCACTTCTCCACTTGCAGCTGCTGGAATGGCCTTGGGTCAGCCATAGCTCTCGCAGGAGTCATCCTTGAAAGGGCAGCTTCTGAGAGAGCTCTCTCAGCCCCACCTACCTGTTGTGTCTGTTGTGGGGGGAGGAAGGTAAAGAAGATTGTGACTGCTCTGAGATTTTTCTGAGTATAGGGCGGGATATAAATCCAATATCATCATCTTCTTCTCCTACTCCTACTCCTCCTCCCTCCCTCCCTCCCTCCTTCCTTCCTTCCTTCCTTCCTTCCTTCCTTCCTTCCTTCCTTCCTTCCTTCCTTCCTTCCTTCCTTCCTTCCTTCCTTCTCTCCCTCCCTCCCTCCACCCTAAAACACAAACACAACATGATATATAATTTTGAAGGAAATCTAAATATAGTTTGTGGATAGTACACATTGAATTAAAAAGGGTGGGATATTGTCTGCTCCATAGGTAGTAAACCAAATCTGATGATTAATACTGTATATTTTGATACCGGAAACTATGCACAGCTTGGAATAACTGCTTACTGCATCCATATAAATAATTTAAATATCTAAATATTTCAGCGGTTGCTGTCAGTGGCTACCCGTACCCATTCATCACTTTTACAATTCAAGGTTGAAAAGAGGAAATAACGGTCTTTCTTTTCTATTTCATAGGGCTGTTTTTCTTGTTATTCAAAGATATAGTCTCTCAGGTACCACGACTGGATCTGAAGAAACATAAAAATAACATTAAAATATTTTCTCTCTGTGTTAAATGCTATGGAGTTGCTTCCCTCCAAGTGGATTCCCTCCAAAACGTTCTCTCGTTAACAGCCTCACTCGGGTTTTGCAAACTGAAGGCCCTCATGGCTTCCCTCATGGGTTCAATCCACCTCATGTTAGGCCTTCAACTTTCCCTAGCATTATTTTCTTTTCCAGTGACTCTTGTCTTCTCAGAATACGACCTAAAGTAGGGTAGCCTCCGTTTGGCCACACGATATTTTCTACAGCACAACGGTATTATAAAAGCGTTGCCTATCTTTTGTCAGCTTGCTCGTTTGAAACAGCATCGTAAGACTGAAATGACTTCTAACGTGCTATGTAAAAATGTATGTGTGAAGCAACGCCAAGTCACACCTGACTGAATGCCACATTTTTGTTGAGCTCCTCTTCAGAGGATCTCAGAGGAGCACCCCATTTTATCCTCCCGTGAGGTAAATTATGCTGAAAGATACTAGCTAGCCCTAAAGTTCTACAGTGCACTTAATGCAAAGGAGCTCCTGCTAGAATTCCACCCTCTTATTACCCTCTTATTGATACTATGCTATCAGCAGGGGTGCCAACCACCAGGTGTTGACTGGAGGCTTCCCACTGGTGTTCCCTCTAAGCTGAGTTAGTGTGAGCTAGCTCACAGGTTTTTTTAGCCTCCAATCCACACAGTAGCTCAAGAAAAATGGTCCGAGAGCAAAGCAATTTACGCCCTAGCTCACAACTTGAATCCCAGTAGCTCATAAAGTAGAATTTTTGCTCACAAGACTCCACAGCTTAGGAGGAGGATTGCCTCCCACTATTACAACTAATCTCCAGGCAACAGAGATCAGCTCCCCGGGAGAAAATGGCCACTTCCCGGCTTGGAGATGACAACCCTAGCAGATGACAACCCTATTGCTCTGCTGTTAGGGCAACCCCAGAGGGAAGGACCGCAGCTTCTGTAACTAGAGGAAATTCTACTGCAAAGTGTCTCCTCTTAGAAACAGGCCTGCTCCATCAGTGTGATGCATGTCATGTGTTCCCCGCATTAATCTTTCATGGCGCATCTTCTGCTTTGCTGCAGTGCCCAAACAGATGCCTCGGAGACTTTGTCTTGTGTCCCTGCCCTATACCAAGAGTCAGCAACCTCCACTTCATACCCTGACAATGGGAAATTATTGCCAAGAAGCAGCATCCTTTTTACCTTAACGGAACAGGACTTCTTGTGAAGACCGACAGTCTTTTGGAGGGATAGTTACGGGCAGGGGTAGAATTCTAGCAGGAGCTCCTTTGCATATTAGGCCACACACCCCTGAAGGAGCCAATCCTCCAAGAGCTTACAAGGCTCTTTTTTGTATGCTCTTAGAGGATTGGCTGTATCAGGGGTGCGTGGCCTAATATGCAAAGGAGCTCCTGCTAGAATTCCACCCCTGGTTATGGGAGTTCCATAGGGCATTCCAGTGGGGAAAAAATAGATCTTCCAAAGGGAAATCATGGACCAATCTTGAGGGATTCACAAATCACACCGAGAGCCAACGTGGTGTAGCATTTAGAGTGTCAGGCTACGGGACGTGGGTTCGAATCCTGGCTCTGCCATAGAAGTTTGCTGGGAGACCTTGGGCCAGCCACACACTCTTGGCCTCACCTACTTCACAGGTAGAGCAAGGTGGGCAGCCGTGTTGGTCTGAAGCAACAGAACATTCACCATTTAGCATGCTAATTTACTACCCACCCTCCTCCAGGCCTTGAATTCAGCAGGAGCTCACAGGAGCAAAGCTCCTGAACCTTTCTGATGGCTCCCCTCCTCCTCCCCACCTACCTACCTTGTCCATTGAATAGCAGGTGCAGCTGCATAACAATCCCTGGATTAGGAGAGGGGGCAGCCAGCCAGTCACCAGGGGCTTTGTCATGCCCCCAGCAGCCCTCATTCACCCCTGGAGAAGCCCTCACCACCCTTTCTCCACTTCTTACGAGATTTTGGGTGGCAAGTGGCTTGCTGGCCTTTTGACTGTGTGTGGGGGGGGTGGCAGCCAAGCAGAGCCCCAGGTGAGTGAGGCCTGCTTGGGCTGGCTGGATCTCTAAGTCAGCCCAAGCAGGCCTCGCTCGCCGGGGGCTCTCCTGTCTTGCATTGGGTTGCTCTTGGCTAGTAAGGGATGGCATATGCTAATGAGTTATGCTCTGACACATATTTTTCTACAAAACAACCCCTGCCCCACTCTATATAGAAAGTAGAGAAAGAAGTACTTTTCTCCCTTTCTCACAATACAAGAACTCGTGGGCATTCGATGAAATTGCTGAGCAGACAGGTTAAAACGGATAAAAGGAAGTACTTCTTCACCCAAAGGGTGATTAACATGTGGAATTCACTGCCACAGGAGGTGGTGGCGGCCACAAGCATAGCCACCTTCAAGAGGGGTTTAGATAAAAATATGGAGCAGAGGTCCATCAGTGGCTATTAGCCACACAAAAAATTGCCACTGTGTGACACAGAGTGTTGGACTGGATGGGCCATTGGCCTGATCCAACATGGCTTCTCTTATGTGACACAGAGTGTTGGACTGGATGGGCCACTGGCCTGATCCAACATGGCTTCTCTTCTGTTCTTATGTGACACAGAGTGTTGGGCTAGATGTGCCATTGGCCTGATCCTACATGGCTTCTCTTCGGTTCTTATGTGACACAGAGTGTTGGATGGGCCACTGGCCTGATCCAACATGGCTTCTCTTATGTTCTTATGTGACACAGAGTGTTGGACTGGATGGGCCATTGGCCTGATCCAACATGGCTTCTCTTATGTTCTTATGTGACACAGAGTGTTGGACTGGATGGGCCATTGGCCTGATCCAACATGGCTTCTCTTATGTTCTTATATGTACAACTGCTTTCCCTAATTCCATTCCTTTGCCCAATGAAGTGTGCATGCATACGAAAGTTCACACCTTGGTGCGGGGGGGGGGGCGGACTTTGTTGGTCTTAAAGGCACCACTGGACTCAAACTTCATTTGACTGCTTCACAGGGTTCTTGTGATAATAAAAATGTTGGATGCTGCAAGCCACCTTGGGTCTTAATGGGGAGAAAGGGGGAGTGTGACTGAAGTAAATAAACAAATTGCTTGTGAGGGAATGATTCCCCAAAATCCAACTGCAAAATGATTTCCCAGCCATCGTACGATGCTGGTCAACAGTGGCCTGCAGCCGTCCGTCTCCAAAAATGGGCTGGAAAATTTCTGCTGTGCGCTGGAAAATGGAAAGAGAAGTCTCCCCTCTGTCACGGCACTGTAGCGATAACCTCACACAAACAGGGCTGCCAAAAACAATCCTTAAAACCGATTCCGGCTCTCAAGTCTGTCCTTTCTTTTCAAATGAGAGAGAGAGAGAGAGACCCTCTAGGCTTAACCCAATACATGTCTTTCGTTCCTGGCAAACTGCGTTCCCAAACAAAACCAACTCACTGGAGTAACAAGGAACGGGTTCAGGGGATGCTTACTGTCTCCTGCCCTGCTTTCCCGCGGCAGTGTAAGTAAATACAGGCAGAGCTTTTAATCCAGTATCTCTGAATGGGTTTCAGCAGGCTTAGGCTGACTTTTCAAGCAACACTAAATACCAGTTCAAATGCAGCCTTCTAGCCAGGACTCTTTTCTTTTCTTTTTCTGTTTATTTGCTTCTTTCTCCAACTAGCGTTATCAACAGGTCTTTCCTCAATTATGTGCAACTTGCTATTGTTTCTAAAATCGTGATTAGAAGAGACACAGCCCTTGTGTTGACTTGCTAAATCCATGCAGCTATATCAGATGGGGAGGAGGGGAAAGAGGTGGAATTGAAGTCCAAAGGCAGCCGGGGAGGGGGGGGGGTCAGCACATAAAAAAATGCCGAGGTCAAGACGTTGTCAGTAATGAGATCAAAAGTTCACATCGCCCTTTGTTCAACACAGGAGAATCCCTCTGTTTCCTCTGGCCCTGTGGAATGCTAATTTTTCAGAGCCGAAAAACTGTTGGAGGGCATTTCAGTCCAATGGTGGCTCCATTTCTTTTGATTTAAAATTTTCAGCGTATACCATAACAGCAAAAGCATAAAGTGTGTCAACAACCATCGAGTGTAAAAGCTATACAAAATGTAAATGTAGATAGGTATATATATATATGATACTTATGCCATAAATCGCAGATAAAAGCTAGTTATACTGGCTCATTATAGCTATATAGCTATAGCTATAGATATAGATGGAGGGAGAGAGAGAGATGATCTATGATAGATAGATAGACAGACAGACAGACAGACAGACAGACAGACAGACAGACAGACAGACAGACAGACAGACAGATAGATAGATAGATAGATAGATAGATAGATAGATAGATAGATAGATAGAGGATGGATGGATGGAGGGATAGATAGATAGATAGATAGATAGATAGATAGATAGATAGATAGATAGATAGATAGATAGATAGATAGATAGATAGATAGATAGAGGATGGATGGATAGATAGATAGATAGATAGATAGATAGATAGATAGATAGATAGATAGATAGATAGATAGATAGATAGATAGATAGATAGATAGATAGCAATAATACTTATCTAAAGGAATGATGCACAGGGCAGATTTAGGTAGCCAGAGATCATTAATAAAACCAATGAACCTATTGGGTGACAGCAGTTAAAAATATTTTCATTGTTAGACATAAATTCCAGGGCAGGTTTCTATGATGTTTAATAAGTAAGGTCAGGAATTCATTTGCAATATTTGATCAGATTCCCGCGCCCCCGCCCCCCACCATCCCAGTATATCGTAATCCCACACCCATCTATACCAAGCAGAAACTGAAGGAGGAATAATGCATTTCCATGATAGGGCTATCCCTGCTTTTGCCACTGCATGGAATATAATTGTCAAGTCTCTCCTCGACGGAGGAATATTACAATTATGCCACAAATTCAGTAACACCAATTCAACTGAAACCCAGTTTGCTGTAGTGGTTAAGAGCACAGACCCTTATCTGAAAAAAACCAGGTTTGATCCCCCACTCCTTCACATGTAGCTGCTGGTGTGACCTTAGGTCAGTCACAAGTTCTCTCAGAGCTGTTCTCTCAAGAGTCATTATCGAAAGAGCTCTCTCAGCCCCATCTAGCTGACAGGGTATCTGATGAGGGGAGAGAAAGGGAAGGAAACCATAAATTGCTCTGAGACTCAGAGTGAAGGGTGGGATACAAATCCCACTCTTCTTCTTCCTCTTCTTCTTGCTTCATAAGGATTGAATGACTTTTGATACATTGAATTTGAGTCATAACAAGTTGCCAAAAAATGCAAAGAATACAATATTTGAAGTTGGGGACTTGTTAAAGGCGAGCACCAGTGGCTATGTTTCACATTTGAGGAAAGAGGTGATTGCACTTTTTATATATATGTGTGTGTGTGTGTGTGTGTGTGTGTGTGTGTGTGGTTTTTCAAAACTACGATGTTGAGTTTAATTCATTCAGGCTCTTGGATTTTTGCTATTCCCATTGGGTGAGGTGATGTGCTTTTTGATCATGTTATATGCATGGTTGGCAGAGGAAATCAGGGCAAAACTGAATGACACAGTCACTGTGTGGGGTTATTTTAAGGAAGCTTGGGAGTAACATCGACTGAGGGGTGACAAGATAGAGGTTTACAAGATTATGCATGGGATAGAGAAGGTAGAAAAAGAACTACCTTTCTCCCTTTCTCGCAAGACTCGTGGACACTCAATGAAATTGCTGAGCAGTCGGGTTAGAACGGATAAAAGGAAGTCCTTCACCCAAAGGGTGATGAACACGTGCAATTCACTGCCACAGGAGGTGGTGACAGCTACAGGCATAGTAGCTTCAAGAGGGGATTGGATAAACAGATGGAGCAGAGGCCTATCAGTGGCTATTAGCCACAGCATATTGTTGGAACTCTCTGTCTGGGGCAAGTGATGCTCTGTATTCTCAGTGCTTGGGAGGGGAAACAGGGTGCAGACTTTTAGTGTCCTGACCCCACTGATGGACCTCCTGATGGCACCTGAGTTTTTTTAGCCACTGTGTGACACAGAGTGTTGGACTGGATGAGCCATTGGCCTGACCCAACATGGCTTCTCTTCTGTTCTTATGTGACACAGAGTGTTGGACTGGATGGGACATTGGCCTGACCCAACATGGCTTCTCTTATGTTCTTATGTGACACAGAGTGCTGGACTGGATGGGCCATTGGCCTGATCCAACATGGCTTCTCTTATGTTCTTATGTGACACAGAGTGTTGGACTGGATGGGACATTGGCCTGACCCAACATGGCTTCTCTTATGTTCTTATGTGACACAGAGTGTTGGACTGGATGGGCCACTGGCCTGACCCAACATGGCTTCTCTTGTGTTCTTATGTGACACAGAGTGTTGGACTGGATGGGCCATTGGCTTGACCCAACATGGCTTCTCTTATGTTCTTATGTGACACAGAGTGTTGGACTGGATGGGCCATTGGCCTGATCCAACATGGCTTCTCTTATGTTCTTATGTGACAAAGAGTGTTGGACTGGATGGACCACTGGCCTGATCCAACATGGCTTCTCTTATGTTCTTATGTGACACAGAGTGTTGGACTGGATGGACCACTGGCCTGATCCAACATGGCTTCTCTTATGTTCTTATGTGACACAGAGTGTTGGACTTGGATGGGCCACTAGCCTGATCCAACATGGCTTCTCTTATGTTCTTATGCGACACAGAGTGTTGGACTGGATGGGCCATTGGCCTGATCCATCAGGGCTTCTCTTATGTTCTTATGTGACACAGAGTGTTGGACTGGATCGGCCACTGGCCTGATCCAACATGGCTTCTCTTATGTTCTTATGTGACACAGAGGGCGTTTTCGCACTGACCTTTTACTGGCGCAACCACCCTCCTCACGCCGGCGGATCTGCAGGGATTTCGCACCAGAAGCGCCGGCGCAGCCAAAAGAGCCGGCTACTTCCGTCGCGAAGCCAGCTCAAACGTTTTCCTGCTTCTTGGCGGTTTCCATTTGAGCTGGCTTCGGGACGGAAGTTGCCGGCTCTTTTGGCTGCGCCGGCGCTTCTGGTGCAAAATCCCTGCAGATCCGCCGGCGTGAGGAGGGTGGTCGTGCCAGTAAAAGGTCAGTGCGAAATCAGCCAGAGTGTTGGACTGGATGAGCCATTGGCCTGATCCAACATGGCTTCTCTTATGTTCTTATGTTAAATTTCTGTTTGCCTCTGAAAGACAGCAAACTTGTTTTTCCACAATTCACAGACATCCAGGGACTCTATCTCTCATTTATGCCACGATGAAAGAAATCACCACTAGGAACCTGGCTGTGGTTAGGGACTAAGGCAGGGATGGCCAAATTGTGACTCAGGAGCCACATGCGGCTCTTTCACACATATTGTGTGGCTCCCAGAGGTCAAGGCAGAACACAATGCAGGCTTACTCTCAAGAAAGCATGTGTAGCATTGGAATCTCAGTCAGCCTCTAAGTGATGACCCATAAGTAGGTGGCTATTTCTGCCATGTGTGAAGTGGGGAAGGAAGGGAAAGTAGGCAGGTTTACAATCTCTTCTCCACCCCAGAAGCTGCCCAGAGACATAGAGCTCAAAAAATTATTCCCTAACCATTCCCTATGCTGGTCTTATAGTGACTGTTATTCCCAGCTCTTTTTTTTGTTTGTTATTTTAAAAAGTCTACTTCTAGCATGGTTGTGTTGTAAAGTGCATACATATCCATTTTATCTTTCTGTGCAACGAAAGAATTAAGAGTTTTAATAAAGATGCATGTGTAATATTTGTGCATGTCTTGCCGCTCTCGAACGTCTGACGTTTATTCTATGGGGCTCTTACACTAAGCCAGTTGGGCCAACCCTGGACTAAGGCTTTGTAAAACCGCAAGGAGAAACCAAGAAGCTGAGACTCAGTTCTCACATTCCATAGGATTGCTTTTTTGAACACCTCCACTATGAAACATGACTCTGGAAATGCTGACTCACCTATCTCCACCAGGGATAGTTTGGTAAATTCTACCCAACCAGCTTATAAATTTCATCACTAGACAAGCGATAGGAGCAATTAATTTTAATGAGGAGTTCCCACACATATCCTGACTCACCCAAACTGCCCTTTCGCTTCGCTTTCAGAAACAGCAACCTTCCGTCACTGAACATCTTCCTCCCAGAGTACTACACAACATCAGAGTCGGGACTTTTTTTTTGTAGCAGGAACTCCTTTGCATATTAGGCCACACAATGTCACGTCTCAGACACACAGTATCTTTTAATACCTTGCCTTGGCTATCCATGTCAGGGCTATTCTGGTCAGTGCTCCTGGATTCAGATCTAGCTCTTCTACTGAAGACCAACATGGCTAACCTCTAAAACTATCCCCTTGCCCTTGAGTCAAGGCCAGGGGTGGAATTCTAGCAGGAGCTCCTTTGCATATTAGGCCCCACACCCCTGATGTAGCCAGTCCTCCAAGAGCTTACAAAAAAGAGCCTGGTGAGCTCTTGGAGGATTGGCTACATCAGGGGGTGTGGCCTGATATGCAAAGGAGCTCCTGCTAGAAGTCCACCCCTGCTCGATGCCATCTATGCAGCTAGGTCAGGGCCAGATTAAGGCCAACGGATGCCCTCAGCGCAGCCCAGCAGTGGTGTTCCTTGGCTCTTCCATTGCATGACTGACAATATAGTAGGACTGAACAAGTGCTGAAAGTGAAATAAGAGACCGAAAATTCGGTTTTCGTCCAAGCCATCTCCCAGGCATCAGCCAAGTCATAAGTAATAATAATAACAATAATACTCAGGGGTCATTTTGCATCTATCTATCTATCTATCTATCTATCTATCTATCTATCTATCTATCTATCTATCTATCTATCTATCTATCTATCATCTATCTATCTATCTATCTATCTATCTCTCTGTCTGTCTGTCTGTCTGTCTGTCTGTCATCTCTCTCTCTCTCGTCTGTCTGTCTGTCTATCTATCTGTCTGTCTGTATGTCTGTCATCTCTCTCTTTCATCTCTCTCTCTCTCTCTCTCTCATCTCTCTCTCTCTCTCATCTATCTATCTATCTATCTATCTATCTGTCTGTCTGTCTGTCTGTCTGTCTGTCTGTCATCTCTCTCATCTCTCTCTCTCTCTCTCTCATCTCTCTCTCTCTCTCATCTATCTATCTATCTATCTATCTATCTATCTATCTATCTATCTATCTATCTATCTATCTATCTATCTATCTATCTGTCTGTCTGTCTGTCTGTCTGTCTGTCATCTCTCTCATCTATCTCTCTCTCTCATCCATCTATCTATCTATCTATCTATCTGTCTGTCTGTCTGTCTGTCATCTCTCTCATCTATCTCTCTCTCTCTCATCTATCTATCTATCTATCTATCTATCTATCTATCTGTCTGTCTGTCTGTCTGTCTGTCTGTCTGTCTGTCTGTCTGTCATCTCTCTCATCTCTCTCTCTCTCTCATCCATCTATCTATCTATCTGTCTGTCTGTCTGTCTGTCTGTCTGTCTATTTACTTCCTCATATTTACATCCTGCCTTCCCCGCAAGCGGGCACCTTTCATAGAAAAAGAGGTACCGGAGCTTATTAGCGCAACTTGTTTGCGTAACTCATTTGCATACGCCACGCCCCCCTGGCATCACCGGAAGGTGGACTCAGTTATATCACAGCTCAGCATCTCCCCTCAAATGCTTCTTGAATGATCATTGTCATCATAAAATCATACTCCCATCATGCTTTTTTTTTTTTTACATTACTTTCTCCTATGTGACCACAGGGGCATGAGGAAGATTTCCACCTGTCTGATTTATTTGCTTTGGTTATTTTCTCTCTTTTTTTTATCTGTGTGAGGGACATATTAGAAAATCTGTCAAATCTTAGAGTTCTGCAAGATTCTCCCAGGGTTTGAACAATGGAGCCCAGAAGCAAGTATGGGGGGTGGAGAGTAAGAAAGAAAGAGCACAATAAAATGTAGATGTTTCGGAGCTCTGCTCTTGTGAGCTCCTGCCCAAAATGTGGAATAACAACAACAATTCATTTTGCTTACTGGTTAATCCAGGGCTGACCTAGGTAATGTGGAATAGTGGAGTCCACTTAGAAGCCTTTTCCTCATGTATTTTTGTCAGTATTGGGAATGAGACACCCTGTGGCAGGCACTCCTTTGCATATCAAGCTACAGCTCCTGATGTAGGCAGCCTTCCAAGAATTTACAGGGCTCTTCTTACAGTTTGGTGTAGTGGTTAAGTGTGCAGACTCTTCTTATCTGGGAGAACCGGGTTTGATTCCCCACTCCTCCACTTGCAGCTGCTGGGATGGGCTTGGGTCAGCCATAGCTCTGGCAGAGGTTGTCCTTGAAAGGGCAGCTTTTGGGAGAGCCCTCTCAGCCCCATCCACCTCACAGGGTGTCTGTTGTGGTGGGTGGGGGGGGGAAGGAAATTGTAAACTGCTCTGTGATTCAGAGTATAGGTCAGGGTATAAATCCAATATCTTCTTCTTCTTCTTCTTCTTCGTTGTATAGCCTAATATGCAAAGGAGTTCCTGCTACAAAAAAAAACCCCTGGGTATAAATTTTCAAGAGTCAAAGTTCCCTTTGTCATGTAAGTGCTGTGCTGAGTGCTTCCATAGATGTGCAAATGCTTCCAAAGTAGTCAGTCCTTCTATGGGATGGATCAGCCTTTTCCTCTTGTGCAGCTACCATTCCTGCTCATCTGGGTGATCCACTGAATCTCTGGCTTCACATGCATTCGTCCCCAACAGATAAGAGATCTGCCGAGGATTTCAGCCCATAAGGAAGAAGAGGGACCGTCCAAGAGAGATACAAAGTTTCTCATAGCATGAGCCATTTTAACAGGAAAGTCGATGAAGCGATAGACCCACCCTAAAAGTAAACCTTGAGACGTGGCAATCAATAAAGCATTGAAATCTAAGCCCAGCTTGCCTTTGGAGAGTAATCCAATCTGAAGCCAAGTCAATCGCAAGTCAATCATATTTTGATCTTTGCAGAAACGAGGACTGAAGTTGCGCGAGGGTCCATCGATGTAAATAAATTAGAAACCAAGGGAAGTGAAGGGGAAAAGCGGGTATGTTAATCACTTAATGACTGAAGACCTATGATGGATTTCTTGAAGGTCAAAGTCACAGACTCGTGTTCAAAGCAGAGCAGATACTTTCCACAATTTAGAAATAGAGTTTAGGGCAATGGCGATATTGACTAAGGTGTTCTCCGGACTGGTTGGCAGAGATGAGCTGTAGGGCTTCAGTGGTTCTCTTCTTACCGAGTTTACTAGTTCTAAAAGGTGGGTAGCCATGATGGTCGGTTGTAGAGAAGACGTTTTTGAGGCCTGTAGGACTTTAAAGACTGACAAAAATTCCAGAGCGTACTTGAGAATTCCTGCATTGCTGATAAGGATAGTATTTACTATGGCGTTCCCGCTACTATGCGTGCTAATTAGAGAAAGCTAGGAATTCATTTGGCACTACTGGACCTGGAAAACTGTACAATACTCATAAAAACGGTCCCTAGAGGAAGGATTTGAGATCTGAAACGGCTTGCAAAGCGGACCGGTTCTCCGTTGGACCACCTATTTTTAAATACTAGGCTGAATGTAATATAGTGGGTTTTAGTCACATAAAGGCATTAGGAGCACTGAGTAACTTATAAGGTTTTAACTTGGTGGTCTGTACTGGTAATAATTGCTTTGGATTTTGATACTTATTAGTCACAACAAGTTACAATTGCATTGACGCAGCTATTGTCCAGGTCCAGCAGATCTTATAGCATTGGGATGGAATAAAGAGGGGAGGCTGGTGACAAGTGACGTCCACTGCCTCGTTTGAAAGAGCTCCGTTTTACAGGCCCTGTGGAATTGGAGCAGATCAACTGTGGCTGGCACGCTTTTGTGCGCGGCACTCTTTCATTTATCTACGTCGTGACCATGGCATTCCTTGGAGGTCGCCTATCCAAATACTATGGCCAACTCTGGGCTAACCCTGGGCTAACCAGGTCTGGTCGGGGTCAGACGCAGCTTAAATAAGATGGCACAATGAGCTGGAGTTGGTGTGAGCACAGGCTACCCCACCAGCAGCACCCAGTGATTCTGGGCCCACTCCTTGACTTTTGGCCAGTCCCCTAGTGTACTTACAGTGGCCTCATCCTAGTATCTCCCTATATACAGATATTATTTGTTTTATTCATAGGTGGAATTCTAGCAGAAGCTCCTCTGATGAGGATGATATTGGATTTATATCCCACCCTCCACTCCGAATCTCAGAGTCTCAGAGCGACTCACAATCTCCTTTAGCTTCCTCCCCCACAACAGACCCTGTGAGGTAGATGAAGATATTGGATTTATATCCCGCCCTCCACTCCAAAGAGTCTCAGAGCGGCTCACAATCTCCTTTACCTTCCTTCCCCCCACAACAGACACCCTGTGAGGTAGATGAAGATATTGGATTTATATCCCGCCCTCCACTCCGAAGACTCTCAGAGCAGCTCACAAACTCCTTTACCTTCCTCCCCCACAACAGACCCTGTGAGGTAGATGAAGATATTGGATTTATATCCCGCCCTCCACTCCGAAGAGTCTCAGAGTGACTCATAATCTCCTTTACCTTCCTCCCCCACAAAAGACACCCTGTAAGGTAGAAGAAGATATTAGATTTATATCCCGCCCTCCACTCCGAAGAGTCTCAGAGTGGCTCACAATCTCCTTTACCTTCCTTCCCCCCACAACAGACACCCTGTGAGGTAGATGAAGATATTGGATTTATATCCCGCCCTCCACTCCGAAGAGTCTCAGAATGGCTCACAATCTCCTTTACCTTCCTTCCCCCCACAACAGACACCCTGTGAGGTAGATGAAGATATTGGATTTACATCCCGCCCTCCACTCCGAAGAGTCTCAGAGCGGCTCACAATCTCCTTTCCCTTCCTCCCGCACAACAGACACCCTGTGAGGTAGATGAAGATATTGGATTTATATCCCGCCCTCCACTCCGAAGACTCTCAGAGCAGCTCACAAACTCCTTTACCTTCCTCCCCCACAACAGACCCTGTGAGGTAGAAGAAGATATTGGATTTATATCCTGCCCTCCACTCCGAAGAGTCTCAGAGCGGCTCACAATCTCCTTTACCTTCCTCCCCCACAAAAGACACCCTGTAAGGTAGAAGAAGATATTAGATTTATATCCCGCCCTCCAATCCGAAGAGTCTCAGAGTGGCTCACAATCTCCTTTACCTTCCTCCCCCACAACAGACCCTGTGAGGTAGATGAAGATATTGGATTTATATCCCGCTCTCCACTCCGAAGAGTCTCAGAGTGGCTCACAATCTCCTTTACCTTCCTCCCCCACAACAGACCCTGTGAGGTAGATGAAGATATTGGATTTATATCCCGCCCTCCACTCCAAAGAGTCTCAGAGTGGCTCACAATCTCCTTTACCTTCCTCCCCCCCACAACAGATACCCTGTGAGGTAGAAGAAGATATTGGATTTATATCCCGCCCTTGACTCCAAAGAGTCTCAGAATGGCTCACAATCTCCTTTATCTTCCTCCCCCCCACAACAGATACCCTGTGCGGTAGAAGAAGATATTAGATTTATATCCCGCCCTTGACTCCGAAGAGTCTCAGAGCGGCTCACAATCTCCTTTACTGTCCTCCCCCCCACAACAGATACCCTGTGAGGTAGAAGAAGATATTGGATTTATATCCCGCCCTTGACTCCGAAGAGTCTCAGAGCGGCTCACAATCTCCTTTACCTTCCTCCCCCCCACAACAGATAACCTGTGAGGTAGAAGAAGATATTGGATTTATATCCCGCCCTTGACTCCGAAGAGTCTCAGAACGGCTCACAATCTCCTTTACCTTCCTCCCCCACAACAGTCACCCTGTGAGGTGGGTGGGGCTGAGAGGGCTCTCACAGCAGCTGCCCTTTCAAGGACAACCTCTGCCAGAGCTATGGGTGACCCAAGACCATTCCAGCAGGTGCAAGTGGAGGAGTGGGGAATCAAACCCAGTTCTCCCAGATAAGAGTCTGCACACTTAACCACTACACCAAACTTTGCATATTAGGTCACACCTCCCTGATGTAGCTAATCCTCCAAGAGCCTACAAAAAATGAGCCTTGTGAGCTCTTAGAGAATTGGCTACATCAGGAGGTGTGTGGCCTAATATGCAAAGGAGCTCCAGATAGAAGTCCACCCCTGCTGACGTGAATGGCCCAGGCTAGCCCAATCTCATCAGATCTCAGAAGCTGAGCAGGGTCAGCTCCTTTGCATATCAGGTCACACCCCCTGAGGTATCCAATCCCCCAAGAGCTTACAAGAAAGAGCCTTGTTAGCCCCTGGAGGATTGGTTACATCAGGGATATGTGGCCTAATATGCAAAGGAGCACCTGCTAGAATTCCACCTTTGGTTTGTTTGTTTATTCCCTGCCTTTCTCTCCAATGGGAACCCAAAGCAGCTTACATCATTCTCCTCTTCCTGATTTTTTTCCCCTCACAACAACCCTGTGAGGCACGCTAGGCTCAGAAAAGTGTTACTGGCAGGTCACCCAGTGAGTATCCATGGCAGGAGGAGGGATTCGAAACCAGGTCTGTCAGACACTAATCCAACGCTCTTAACCACTCCACCACGTTGGCTTTGTTTACGCCATTGCTATACACTGTGAGGCAGCTATTTTGTTAAATAAATATCAGACTGATTATAAGCAAGTGTGGAATTCTTGCAGGAACTCCTTTGCATATTAGGCCACACACCTCTGATGTAGCCAATCCTCCAAGAGTTTTCAAGGCTCTTTTTTGTAAGCTCTTGGAGGATTGGCTGCATCAGAGGTGTGTGGCCTAATATGCAAAGCAGCTCCTGCTAGAATTCCACCCCTGGTTGTAACAAACATTGTTTTAAAAAAATAATAATATTAATACCACGTGGTTTCATCTAAGCCTGTTGTATTCTTGTCTTGTGCTTTTAGATTTTTGCATAGCCTTACAGGGTTTTATACCGTCATCACCTGCGACTCCTTGAGCGCTTTCATCAGCGCTGCCTTCGCACCATCCTCAACATCCACTGGAGTGACTTTGTGACCAACACTGAAGTCCTCAAGCGGGCAGAGGTTACCAGCATCGAGGCACTGCTGTTGAAGACGCAGCTGCGCTGGGCAGGGCATATTTCTAGGATGGAAAACCACCGCCTTCCCAAGATTGCCCTGTATGGCGAACTCTCCACCGGCCATCGAAATAGAGGGGCACCAAAGAAGAGGTACAAGGACTCCTTGAAGAAATCCCTTAGCACCTGTCACATCAACCATCACCAGTGGTCTGACCTAGCCTCAGATCGCAAAGCATGGAGGCACACCATCCACCAGGCTGTCTCTTCCTTTGAGAACACACGCATAGCTGGTCTTGAGGACAAAAGGAGATTGAGGAAGAATCGCACTGCTACAGGACCAACCCTAAATCAGACTTTTCCCTGCAGCCGCTGTGGCCGGACCTGCCTGTCCCACATTGGTCTTGTCAGCCACCAGCGAACCTGCAGCAAACGTGGACTATTGCACCCTTCTTAAATCTTCGTTCGCGAAGCCAAGCCGAGAGAGCCTTACAGGAGTTATAATTCCCCCTCCAGTTTGGCGTAGCGCCGACTCCTACCTGGGAGAACCATGTTTGATTCCCCACTCCTCCACTTGCAGCTGCTGGAATGGTCTTGGGTCAGCCATAGGTCTCGCAAAGCTGTCCTTGAAAGGGCAGCTTCTGGGAGAGCTCTCTCAGCCCCACCTACCTCACAGGGTGTTTGTTGTGGGGGAGGCAGGTAAAGGAGATTGTGAGCTGCTCTGAGATTCAAAGTGAAGGGCAGGATATAAATCCAATATCACCACCTTCTTCTACTACTACTTCTTCTTCTTCCTCTTCCTTCTCCTCCTCCACTTCTTCCTCCTTCTCCTCCTCCAAACCTGACCTGGTTATCCAGGGATAGAATCAGATTCACCATCACAGATACTGTGCAGCCACCAAGCTATACAGCAACTGCCTAAATTGGAAAGTGGCAAGGTGAGGGGATTCCTATCATGGCTGTCAAAAACTGTATGTTTGCTTGCCAAACATTTCCACCGCGAATTTTGCAGCATCTCCACCTTCTGCTGAATTGTACGTTCCGTCAAACCGAGCATTCCCTTTTCATTCTTCCGAAAGCGTGTGAGGCGGGCAGGCCCCGCTGAGCTCTCGAACGCCCGTTGAGCTTTGAGGTGTCTGTGGGCCTCTTTCTTCCCTTCTGGGTCCGGCCCTCGTCGCGATCTTTGTAATGTTTAGCAAAAGATAACAGATTACGCTGAGTGCCGGGATAATGAAATATAAATTAGTAGGTTTGCCAGCCGTTATCCGCAGCACTGTCAGAGCGGATTATCGGGTCTATCGGAGTTCAGAGCAGTCAGTTAAATTTCCCCTTATCAGAAAGCGAGTGTGAAGTGCGGTAATGTTGCTAAGTGCAGAACAAAAATCTTTCTCTCTCCCTCTCTCTCTCTCTTTTTTTGCATCCCACGACTGCTCCAGGCAACATTCTTCGAAACCTCTGACTACGAAGGAAAAGAAGACCCTGAGATATATACACTGTGACAAGCCAGGAGGCTAAACTCTACCAGTAAACCATCCTATGAGCGGCAGTCGCCTGTGGCTGTGACATTACCACACTTTGCTCAGCTTCAGAAAGGGAAATTTAACTGACGACTGCTATGAACCGAAGCCACAGCCGTAACCAGATAATACACCCTGACAACATTGTCAAGGCAAAAAAGGCTTGTGTTCCCATTGATTTCCTCACATTAGAGACGTATTACCCTGAGCTGTGTGTGTTTGAGGGCCTCGTGCGAACACTGTGGGAATATCAAAGGGAAAGACACACTGATTTGGGCAGCAGCAGGCCTGACGGAGAGAAATCCCCAAAGTGCCCTGCCTGAAATATATATATTGCTTGGCAAAGAAGGGATGGGCCGTGATATTGACTTTAATTATCGCTTAATCCTCGGCCCGCGTCAGATGTGTAACCTTCTGGGTTTATTTTAACAAGGAGCAGAGTTTCTTTTCTTTTCTTTTTTTTAAAAAAAGAGCACACCATATCGTGCCAGTTTTTGAAAATAAAAGGCTAAGAGAGATGTGTTTCAATGGCGAGGGGTTATGTGGTGATCATGCATTGCTGATGAGGATAGCATTTACTACGGCGTTCCCGCTATCATGCGTGCTAATTAGAGAAAGCTAGGAATTCATTTGGCACTACTGGACCTAGGAAACTGCACAATACTCATAAGAATGGTCCCAAGAAGAAAGATTTGAAATTCGAAACAGCTTGGAAAGCGGACCGGTTCTCCATTGGACCACCTATTTTTAATACTGGACTGAATGTAATTTAGAGGCTTTCAGTCACATAAGGGCAGTAGGAGCACTGAGTAACTTGTGAGGTTTTAACTTGGTGATATGTACTGATAATATTCGCTTTGTATTTTGATATTATTCCCAACAAGTTAAAATTGCATTTGACACGGAGAGTTCTTTCTTTTTGTTGTGGCTTAGTCTCTCCTCCGTGGTCCCGTTTACACTGGGACTTGAATCTAGGACAGGGGTGGCCAAACTTGCTTAACACAAGAGCCACACGAAATAAACATCAGAGGTTTTGAAAATAAAAGGCTAAGAGAGATGGGTTTAAATGGCGAGGGGTTATGTGGTGACCCTTTGGGGATCGGAAACAATCAAAATGAGTTGTGTGTTTTTTTCTGGGAGTTTTCCATAATGTAAAGGAGAAACAGCTTGGGATAGATGAAGAGGCTGCTGAGAGGGGCCGTGGCTTGGTGGCTTTCCACCAGGCTTTAAGTTGAGGCTGCGGGCGTCTATTCTTGATCTGGTTGGCCTCCCCTATAGCCCCCCGTGCTATAAAATTGATTATCGTCTGCCATCTCTATGAGATATCATAATGTGAGACGGCCAGGCTGGGCAATGTGTGATGACACGGTAAACTTCTCCGAGTGCTGTTAAATTGTCTGTTTTTAAAATTGTCTGTTTTTAAAATGTTTTTCATTGTATTTTATTGTTTTATGATATGTTTTACTCCACCCTGAGCCCTAGTAGTAGTAATTATCGCTGTTGCTGTTATTATGGCTCTTTTTCTAGCAGGAACTCCTCCGCATATTAGGCCACGCCCTCCTGATGCAGCCAATCTTCCAAGAGCTTAGAGGGCTCTTAGTACAGGGCCTACTGTAAGCTCCAGGAGGATTGGCTGCATCAGGGGAAGCATGGCCTAATATGCAAAGGAGCTTCTGCTAGAATTCCATCCCTAGGCCACACACCCCTGATGCAGCCAATCTTCCAAGAGCTTAGAGGGCTCTTAGTACAGGGCCTACTGTAAGCTCCAGGAGGATTGGCTGCATCAGGGGAGGCGTGGCCTAATATGCAAAGGAGCTTCTGCTAGAATTCCATCCCTAGGCCACACACCCCTGATGCAGCCAATCTTCCAAGAGCTTAGAGGGCTCTTAGTACAGGGCCTACTGTAAGCTCCAGGAGGATTGGCTGCATCAGGGGAGGCGTGGCCTAATATGCAAAGGAGCTTCTGCTAGAATTCCATCCCTAGGCCACACACCCCTGATGCAGCCAATCTTCCAAGAGCTTAGAGGGCTCTTAGTACAGGGCCTACTGTAAGCTCCAGGAGGATTGGCTGCATCAGGGGAGGCGTGGCCTAATATGCAAAGGAGCTTCTGCTAGAATTCCATCCCTAGGCCACACACCCCTGATGCAGCCAATCTTCCAAGAGCTTAGAGGGCTCTTAGTACAGGGCCTACTGTAAGCTCCAGGAGGATTGGCTGCATCAGGGGAGGCGTGGCCTAATATGCAAAGGAGCTTCTGCTAGAATTCCATCCCTAGGCCACACACCCCTGATGCAGCCAATCTTCCAAGAGCTTAGAGGGCTCTTAGTACAGGGCCTACTGTAAGCTCCAGGAGGATTGGCTGCATCAGGGGAGGCATGGCCTAATATGCAAAGGAGCTTCTGCTAGAATTCCGTCCCTAGGCCATACACCCCTGATGCAGCCAATCTTCCAAGAGCTTAGAGGGCTCTTAGTACAGGGCCTACTGTAAGCTCCAGGAGGATTGGCTGCATCAGGGGAGGCATGGCCTAATATGCAAAGGAGCTTCTGCTAGAATTCCGTCCCTAGGCCATACACCCCTGATGCAGCCAATCTTCCAAGAGCTTAGAGGGCTCTTAGTACAGGGCCTACTGTAAGCTCCAGGAGGATTGGCTGCATCAGGGGAGGCATGGCCTAATATGCAAAGGAGCTTCTGCTAGAATTCCGTCCCTAGGCCATACACCCCTGATGCAGCCAATCTTCCAAGAGCTTAGAGGGCTGTTAGTACAAGGCCTACTGTAAGCTCCAGGAGGATTGGCTACATCAGGAGGGCGTGGCCTAATATGCAGAGGAGCTCCTGCTAGAAAAAGGGCCCTGCCTACAGGGAATTGGCGGAATAGAAATATACTAAAATAAAAATAAAATTAAAAAAAATAGAGCATCGATTTGTTATACAAAAGGTCTCAGGTTCAATCCCTGACGTCTCCAGTTGAAAGGCCTGGGCAGTAGGGGATATGAAAAACCTCTGCCTGAGACCCTTGAGAGCTGCTACCAGACTGAGTAGACAATACAGATCTGGATGGACCAAGAGTCTGATTTTGAGTTGCCAGGTCCACTTTGGTGTAGTGGTTCAATGCACTGACTCTTATCTGGGAGAACCTGGTTTGATTCCCCACTCCTCCACTTGCAGCTGCTGGAATGGCCTTGGGTCAGCCATAGCTCTGGCAGAGCTGTCCTTGAAAGGGCAGCTTCTGTGAGAGCTCTCTCAGCCCCACTTACCTCACAGGGTGTCTGTTGTGGATGGGGGGAGCAAAGGAGATTGTAAGCTGCTCTGAGACTCTGAGATTCAGAGTGTAGGGCAAAGTATAAATCCAATATCTTCCTCTTCTTCTTGCCAGGCTGGCGCAGGGCTCCCAAAACACTTCTAGGAGACTGAAAGTGACATCACACAACTCTTTGCCCAAATGACATGGGGCAAAACTCTATGGTAGATTTGCCCTCAAACTGTAGCGTTTTTGCCCTAAAACCAGAGCATCGCACCCAAGGTCCCTGACATGATGACGTCACTTGGAAGTATACCCTGACAACGATGTGATGTCATCACATTGGGGGAGTGGCTGATCTGGTTTCACTGGAAGTAACCTGAAGGTGTTGGTTGGGGTTGGGGGTGAGGGATCCCTTGCCCCCAGTGGGGGACTAGGACCTAACCCTGGTCTGATTCAGTACACGGCTGCTCCATGTTTGTTCATGTGAGTTGATGAGTCGAGCTGTAAGATTTTATGTTGGCTCAACTGAGGCACAATAGCTTATTTTAACAAGAATCAGAGTTGTAGATTATCACTCACGTTCTTGTTTGCCTTGGAAAATGCTGGGTTTTTCCCCCCACACTGGTTCAGCAGCCAGGAAGGCAATGCTGGAGAACATGTTAGCATTATATTGGGGTCCAGCTAGAATGTCTTGCAATCACAAGTCATATAAAACCACACAAGACCAGGGCTTTTTTTGTGTGTGTAGGACATGCCCAGCAGGGACTAATTTGCATATTAGACCACACACCCCTGACATCACCATTGTTTCACACAGGGTTTTTGTGTGAAAAGCCCCAGAGGAACTCATTTGCATATTAGGCCACACCCTTGACACCACTATTGTTTGAAACGAATCACTGGAGGAAGCCGTGCAATTGAACCCTATACAGAAGCAAAAAGCTCACAGCACAATACTGCAAATGGTATAAATTGTATTGGGAAAATGTACAACAAAACAACTTCTGAAAACGTTCTTGTCGCACAATCATTCTATACTGTGCACAGACAGTCGATTCCAATGCTGACTCGAAACTGACACACCTTCGTGCCAAATGCAATAGACGTAAATCAAAGTCCACTTTGATTTTGGTCTATTGCGTTTCGCACTACGGTGTGTCAGTTTCGAGTCAGCATTGACATCCGCTGCCTTACCACCATTGTTCGAACAGGAATTCGTCTGCATATTAGGCCACACCTCCTGGCACCAGCCCAGCTGGAACCGCGTTCTTGTGCATTCGTGCTCAAAAAAAGGCCTTGCTTAACGCGAGCTGTACTTAATACACCAACTTCAAGCCATGGTTTTCAGAGCCTGGCTTGATAGATGAACCATGTTCAGATGGTCACACTAACCATAGCTGGGTTAATTGGTGGTGCCAAGCCACAGTTAACTTAGGATGACTCCTTCCAGGCAAGAGAAGCACAGAATTGGCTTTCCATTGTCTGCCTCTGTGTAGTAACCCCGGACTTCCTTGGTGGTCCCCCAAATAAGTACTAAACGAGGTCCAACCCTTCACCCAATAGGCTATCTTGGGCTTCCAAGAACAGGGCTGCTGCTTGAATTAAACCATGGGATGGTGGGACGGTGGCTCAGTGGTAGAGCATCTGCTTGGGAAGCAGAAGGTGCCAGGTTCAATCCCTGGCATCTCCAACTCAAAAGGGTCCAGGCAAATAGGCGTGAAAAACCTCAGCTTGAGACCCTGGAGAGCCACTGCCAATCAGGGGAGGGACAGTGGCTCAGGGGTAGAGCATCTGCTTGGGAAGCAGAAGGTCCCAGGTTCAATCCCCGGCATCTCCAAAAAAGGGTCCAGGCAAATAGGTGTGAAAAACCTCAGCTTGAGACCCTGGAGAGCCGCTGCCAGTCTGAGAAGACAATACTGACTTTGATGGACCAAGGGTCTGATTCAGTATAAGGCAGCTTCATATGTTCATATGCCTTTTGCATGAATGTCTAAACTTTGGTGTCGTGGTAAAGTGCATGGACTCTTATCTAGGAGAACCGGGTTTGATTCCCCACTCCTCCACCTGCACCTGCTGGAATGGCCTTGGGTTAGCCATAGCTCGGGCAGAGGTTGTCCTTGAAAGGGCAGCTGCTGTGAGAGCCCTCTCAGCCCCACCCACCTCACAGGGTGTCTGTTGTGGGGGAGGAAGGTAAAGGAGATTGTGAGCTGCTCTGAGACTCTCCAGAGTGGAGGGATATAAATCCAATATCTTCTTCATCTTCTTCTCCTGGAGCTTGCAGTTTTGTTGTTGTTCAGTCACGCAGTCGAGTCTGACTCTTTGCGACCCCATGGACCAAGTCACGCCAGGCCCTCCTGTCTTCCACCATCCTCCAAAGTCCGTTCAAATTCATGTTAGTTACATCAGCAATGCTGTCCAGCCATCTCCTCTTTTGCCGTCCCCTTCTTCTTTTGCCTTCTGTCTTTCCCAGCATCAGGGTCTTCTCCAGTGAATGCTCCCTTCTCATTGGGTGGCCAAAGTATTGGAGCTTCAGCTTCAGCATCTGACCTTCCAGGGAACAGTCAGGGTTGATTTCATGTTAGTCACATCAGTAATGCTGTCCAGCCATCTCATCTTTTGCCGTCCCCTTCTTCTTTTGCCTTCTGTCTTTCCCAGCATCAGGGTCTTCTCCAGGGAGTGCTCCCTTCTCATTGGGTGGCCAAAGTATTGGAGCTTCAACTTCAGCATCTGACCTTCCAGGGAACAGTCAGGGTTGATTTCCCTTAGGACTGACTGATTGGATCTTCTTGCAGTCCAAGGGACTCTCAAAAGCCTTCGTTCTTGGAGGGTTGGCTACATCAGGGGTGTGTGGCCTAAGATGCAAAGGCGACCCACAACAAAAATATAGCCCCGGTAGAACCTCCGCTCCCCATTCTACATTGACGTGAATGCTTGCTTATCTCTTCTCCTCTCTTCATCTATTGTCCCGAGCTTTTTTCAAACAAGATTATTCAGGTGTTAAACATGAATAAAAAGGGAGTCTTTATATATTTGTATGTGTTTGCGTCTAGAATGCCACATGAAACCTCTTTTCATGTTCAGAATCAATCATCAAAGCGTTTACTTAACAAGCTTCCGTGCGAGTTTGAAGACTCTCTCAGATTGTATTTGAGTTTGGTTTTTTTTGTTTTTGTTTTTTGCCTTTTCCCCATTAATCTGCTGTTAGCTCATGCAATATTTATTTGTTCAATACTCGTAGAGCACACTTTTGGGGGGTTGCCGTTCATGGAGAGGGAAGGTAGTCTTACAGACACAGCACCCGAGGGTGGGAACATCTTCATAGGTAGCTGTGCCAGGGTCTTTGTTGTAGCAGGAACTCCTTTGCATATTAGGCCGCACCCCCCTGATGTAGCCAATCCTCCTGGAGCTTACAGTAGGCCCTGTACTAAGAGCCCTATAAGCTCTTGGAGGATTGGCTACATCAGGGGTGTGTCACCTAATATGCAAAGGAGCTCCTGCTGCAAAAAAAGCCCTGGTCATACCTTGAGAGAAGAGAGGTGGTGGTGGAAAGTGCCTCCAAGTTGTAACCAGTGTTTCCATTTTGGTAACATGTTAGATCCCCCGTGGTGCAGAGTGTTAAAGCTGCAGTACTGCAGTCCTAAGCTCTGCTCACAACCTGAGTTCGATCCCAGCGGAAGCTGGTTCAGGTAGCCGGCTCGAGGTTGACTCAGCTTCCATCCTTCGGAGGTTGGTAAAATGAGTCCCCAGCTTGCTGGGGGGGAAGTGTAGAAGACTGGGGAAGGCAATGGCAAAACATCCTGTAAAAAGTCTGTCATGAAAATGCTGTGAAAGCAACGTCACCCCAGAGTCTGAAACGACTGGTGCTTGCACAGGGGACCTTTCCTTTCCCTAGCAGGCCTCAGATTCACAGAAGCGCAGCTCCTGAACCTCTCTGAGAGTTCCACCTCTTCCTTATTTATTTTTATTTTTTTGTCCATTGAATAGTATGTGCAGCTGCATTAAATCCCTGGATGAGCTCCACCACCTATTTTTCGACAAAATAACCCCTGCATGTTAGTTACACCAGTAACGCTGTCCAGCCATCTCCTCTTTTGCCGTCCCCTTCTTCTTTTGCCTTCTGTCTTCCCTGAGCATCAGGGTCTTCTCCAGGGAGTGCTCCCTTCTCATTGGGTGGCTGAAGGATTTGAGCTTCAGCTTCAGCATCTGACCTTCCAGGGAACAGTCTGGGTTGATTTCCTTTATTTTTCATCCATATTTAGTGAATGGGAGGGACCAGGGCTTTTTTTTGTAGCAGGAACTCCTTTGCATATTAGGCCACACACCCCTGATGTAGCCAATCTTCCAGAAGGTAATCCCCTGTGCAAGCACCAGTCATTTTCGACTCTGGGGTGACGTTGCTTTCACAACATTTTCACAGCAGACCTTTTACGGGGTGGTTTGCCATTGCCTTCCCCAGTCATCTACACTTCCCCTCCAGCAAGCTGGGTACTCATTTTACTGACCTCGGAAGGATGGAAGGCTGAGTCAACCTGGAGTCTGCTACCTGAACCCAGCTTCCACGGGGATCGAACTCAGGTCCTGAGCAGTGGGCTCCAACTGCAATACTGCAGCTTTACCACTCTGTGCCACGGGGCTTTTACAGAGTATAGGGCCTATCGTAAGCTCCAGAAGGATTGGCTACATCAGGGGCGTGTGGCCTAATATGCAAAGGAGTTCCTGCTACAAAAAAAGCCTTGAGCTGTGCTAAACGTGCACCGCTTTTCACAAATGGGCCCCAGAGTACAAAATGCAAGACGAACGGTCTGATCTTAAGGATTGTGTGTGAATTTCATAGGGGAATGTGCAGGTCTCACTTAGGAACAGAGCTCCGGAAGCTCTAAATTTTATTGTGCTCTTTTTCTTTTCTTTTTCTTTTTCTAAAGTGTAAGCAAGCATTAAGGCATTAGCAACTCATGGAGTGATGTCACATCATGATGCTTTCTCAGCAGACTTTTTATTGTTGTTGTTGTTGCGAGGTGGATTGCCGTTGCCTTCCCCAGTCATCTACGCTTTCGCCCCAGCAAGCTGGGGACTCATTTTGCCGACCTCAGAAGGATGGAAGGCTGAGTCAACCTGGAGCAGGTTACCTCCTCCAGGTGGGAGCAGGGAATCTTTTGATTTCACAGGCTTCTGCCCACTACCAGCTAGCTGGCTAGGGGTGCCAGGTCCAATTCAAAAAATATCTGGAGACTTTGGGGGAAGACCCAGAAGACTTTGGGGGTGGAGCCAAGAGACATTGGGGGTGGAGCCAGGAGCAAAGGTGGGACAAGCATCATTGAACTCCAAAGGGAGTCCTGGCCATCACATTTAAAGAGACTGCACACCTTTTAAATGCCTTCCTTCCATTGGAAATAATGGATTGGGGCTAGGCTTCCCAACCCTCCCGCCCTGGCGGGGAACCCCAGGATTTCCAGCCTCTTCCCCCGCTCCCCAAAAAAACGGAAGCAAGGGGAGGGGGGAACGGTGCCAAGGAGCATGGCGAGTCGCCCCATCCTGGAGCGGGCGATGCCACTGCGCCGCTGCCACCCCCTCCCCGCCCACCGCAGCTGCTCCTCCGAGATGGGCCCAGGCTGAGCCCATCTCGGAGGAGCAGCCACGGCAAGTGGAGAAGAGGCGGCAGCTGCACAGCGGCATCGCCCGCCCCGCCTCCGAGGCAAAACCAGAGAAGGGGAGGGCGGAGGCAGGCCAGGAGCATGGCAAGCCATGAATCCGGGCCCTTCTAGGACCCGGACTCGCGGCTCGCCATGCCCCCGGCCCGCCTCCACCCCCCCCCCCCATTTCACCGCAGCTGCCCAGCCTGAGCCCATCTCAGAGGAGCAGCCACGGCGAGTGGAGAAGAGGCAGCAGCTGCGCAGCGGCGTCGCCCGCTCCGAGACGGGCCGGCTCGCCACGCTCTCCGGTGCCGTTTCCCCCCCTTCTCCCTAGCTCCACCCCAGTGTCTCCTGGCTCCACCCCCAAAGTCTCCTGGCTCCACCCCCAAAGTCCCCAGATATTTCTGGAGTTGGACTTGGCAACCCTAATTGGGGCACCTTCTTTGGGGGCTCATAGAATTGGACGCCCTGGTCCAATCTTTTTAAAACATGGAGGGTGTTTTGAGGGGAGGCACTGAATGCTATGCATCAAAATTGATGCCTTTGCCTAAAAAACGAGCCTCCCTAAAGCCCCAGATCACCACAGATCAATAATCCATTATTCCCTAAGGGAATCGGTCTACATAGGGAATAATGGATAGTCCAGCAGACATTTCCCTCCAGTCCCCCACCCGCTTTCTGATTACTCTGAAGCGGGGGGTGGACCTCCAGACCGGGGAATCTCCTGCCCCCACCTGGGGATTGGCAACCTTATAGCTGGCCAGTATGGGGGGGCGCTGCCCCCAACAGCCACCAACCAGTGTTGGGGCCCTCAGTGTGATGATCAGGGCTTTTTCTGTAGCAGGAATTCCTTTGCATATTAGGCTGAGAGGAGTGAAATAATGAAATGAGCTGAAACAGGAGGAACCAAATGTAATGTCTTAGTGATTGTTAAGGTGCAAGGAGCAGAACCGGGTACAAACATTTAGTAACCATAGCACAGGGGTAGTAGCCATTGTTAAAATGCAGAAACCGAAAAGAAATAACACGGCTGAACAAGCCATGGCAACAGTAAAGATTGATAGCAATAGAAATTAATCAGCAGCAAGTACGCAGGCGTAATCAAGTAATGAATATTAACTGACACACCCCACCTCGGGGAAAAGTAAATTTAAATGCACATGCAATGTATGTAATGGGAGGGGTACATATCAAGGAGGGGGTGAAGTAGGCGTGCCGGGTAGCCTGTACCCTCTAAGTACCTCAGCCTATGGGGAAAGGAGGAGGGACTCATCGGCCGGGAGTAAAGGATAAAAGGGTATGTATGGAACTAATCAGGGAGCTCGTTGAAAAGCGACTCCCCTCTTTCTTGATATCAATAAAGTTGTATACTTCAAAGGAGACTCCCGACTGACAGCTCTTTTTCTTTGCATCTCCTGGAGGGGCCAGGGGAGGCATACAAATTGTCTCTAACAATTGGGGGCTCTCGTCCGGGATCACGTGACCTGTCACCAGCCCACTCAGCGAACTCCAATTGGGAAGGTGCACCTCGTGAGTATTTCATGACCCATTGGATCTCCGTTGGCTGGGATTGGAGACAGCTCAAGACCCGTGACACTGTAGATCGCAGTCAGTCGGTGACGCTCCAGGCAGGAGGGGCCTGCCAGGCAGGAGGGGCCTGCCAGAAAGACGAGCTCGCACAAACTTGGAAATCGGGACGTCCCGTCTAGTTAAGGTAAGACCGCGGCAAATGGGAAATAGAAGTTCTCAGTTTAAAGAGGGTAACAGGGAGGCTTAGGGAGTCCCCCAGATACAGGCAGACAGTCATTTAGCACTGATGCTAAAGAAGCTAGAAGGATAGTCTTTGACTGTTTGAATAAGGAGAAGATGGTGAACTTCTCTGTTTTTGTGTGGCCAAAGTATAAGTTGCGGGGACTTATCTGGCCTCCCTTTGGTAGCTTTGATGAAACAGTGAGACAGCTGTTAAACATTTATATTAATGAAAGGAGGCCTTGAAATGAGGAATCCAGTTATGTGGGGGCATGGATGCCTCAACCAGGATCACCGGTCTGCATGATGAAATTTAAAAGGGAAAAACAAAAAGAAATGGTTGCTTTTAGTGTGGCCACACCAAAGGGAACTCTCTTGGCTAAAGTCTCTTGAGGAGGGACGGTGGCTCAGTGGTAGAGCATCTGCTTGGAAGCAGAAGGTCCCAGGTTCAATCCCTGGCATCTCCAAAAAGGGTCCAGGCAAATAGGTGTGAAAAGCCTCAGCTTGAGACCCTGGAGAGCCGCTGCCAGTCTGAGTAGACAATACTGACTTTGATGGACCAAGGGTCTGATTCAGTATAAGGCAGCTTCATATGTTCATGTTCAAGTCTGGATACCAGTCTCCAGGTGTAGCCAGGAGACATCCTGCAATTTCTCTAGATTGCAGCTGCATTCTTAAAGTATTCCAGGAACTTCAACCTGGACATGGTTATTGGGTGATCTTTGTCAGATAATCCTCTTGTAGTAAAGAAAGTATTTATAATGAGTGTTGGGAAACAGAGAGGGGAGAGAACTGGTCAACCGCCCCCCCCACTCTGTTGGAATATTTTTTCCTTTTCCTTTCTTTTCCCTTCTTTTGTTCTTGTTAGTATTTGGTATTTGTAAAGAAGTGACATATCTTTACACTTAGTGAAAAGTGTAAGTTCTGCGTTGCATAAGTAAACTAATTTGGAAATGTTGTTGGAACATTATAAAGAAATACATTATAAAGGGAGTGCTGTCTGTATAGTCAGAGATTAAAAGTGTTTGGAAAGTAGTAAAGTGTTAAAATAAAGTTTGCTTTCATGGTTGGAGTTTAGCAGGATAACTGTGGCATAGAAGGTTAAAATAGTTGAAAGTGTTAGGAAGGATTTCTTTCTTTTAAAGTGATGATAAGAGTTAAGAGTTTACTTTGGTGTACATATTTTGTGTAACTAAAACAGATTCAGTTGCTTTCCTTGTAAATTGTTTGGCAAAACCTTTTATAGACCAAACTTTGAGCCTTTCTCCTGCCAGGAGACTGACATCCTCCAAGTCCTAGCCCCTCCTTTTGGAATGTTAGGAAACAATACAATATGTAGCCAAGATGGAGAAAGCAGGTTCTTTCTCCAAGGATTTTTTTCCTTGCTGAACAGAGGTTTGCCTTAAAACAAAGCAGAGTTAAGTATTCAGAATGAATGTAAGATGAGACGTTTTATTTTAAAGTAAAAGGACAGTTGTAGATAAATTAATTTTAAGTATTTACGGCTTTTAAACCTGGTTTTTATCAATGTTCTGTAAATAAACAAGGAAGTTGTTGAAGCACAATTAGTGGGAGAAGAAAGTGCAATGTTTATGTCATTGGTTATAAACAACATAATGCTTTAACCCTAAAAGGGTGAGGGCCAATGTTCCCTTTAAGATGAGTTGGCATGGGCAGGCTCATGGATTTCTAGCCTTCAGCTCACACTTTTTGTAAAAGTAGTCCCAGAGCACAACTGCCAGTACTCGGCAGCTTAAAAGGAACATTGGTAGGGTTAAAATTATGCACTATTTAAAAAAAATGCACTATTATATCAGAAGTTGTGGAATAAAAAGTGAGATATCTGAATTGGACCCCCAGAGGAAATAACATTATCTTAAGCGGACTCAAAGTTTTAATGGCAACCTTGTGTGCTGCCTAGAGAAATAACTTTTGTTGAGAAATACTTTTAATAGTAGTTTATAAGCAATAAAACAGAATAATGCTAGTTATGACAAATTCCAGATTTCTAAAATGTAAAACTAATGGAGACTTTTAAAGGACAAGAATGGGGAAACATGATAATGTAAAATTTACAAAACCTCCAGATCAAAAAGCTAACCAAATCTAAAAGATGTTCCTCTACTCCAGGGAAGTGCTGGTTCTTTCCAAGCAGTAGAGGAGAAAAGGTGCAACGATATAAAGGGAACAAGGGGGAACAAAAGGCAGGAATAATTAATCTGGGATGGTCTGGCCAAACCTGTACTTCATGTTTTCAAATGTAAACTCTATTAAAGAGAAAGGGTAGTTTATTTAGGTTAATAAAACTCTTAAACATTTTGAAGGGAAAAAGAAAATGAAAATGCTAACCAGTAAAGGTGGGGAATTCAGATCCTGAATTTAGCAGGAGCTCACAGGAGAGCAGCTCCTGAACTTTTCTGATGGCACCACCTCTTCCTCCCCATCTAGCTACCTTGCCTATTGAAAAATAGGTGCAACTGCATAACAATTCCTGGATGAAATCCACCAACTATTTTTTTTACAATACCCCTGATAAAATTAATATCAGAAGAATTAAGGATTGGTGAAGCAAAGGGAACAGAACAGTTAATTATGTGTGTGTAGGTATCAAGATTTAATTTTTGGATAAGGTTATAGAGAATAAGCTAACTAATGTGGCAGTTAAAAAAAAAGAGCTAAAGAAGAAACAATAACAGGGTTTTGGGAAAAGTGGCATTATAAAGTTTAGTTAAACTTAAGGTATAATTTGTGTAAGAGACTGTAAAAGGAAAAACGGTGGCTCTCCAAGCCATTAATTAAATAAGTGTTAAGTGGTTGTACGAAGGGAAGTATCAGGGAGTTCAAGCCAAGATGGATATAGGAAATTTGTATGTTTAGGAAATTTTGGAAAAAACCTATATTGTGTGTGTGGTGTATAAAAGTGGATTGTACTGCCTTGAGGAGGAAGGCTATCAGTTACTCTACCTTGATATACCTACTTCTATTTATCAAAATGCTGCTAAAAAGTTTGCCTCAGTCGGGAATAACTGGCTGAGTTATTATGTGTTATTTGGATCAGCTACTGTCCGTGCTGTTTTCTTTCTTCAACAGAAAAGCCTTGCTGATGCGAACGCTGTCCCTACACCAACATGGACTGGTGACTGGGTTTTAGTCAAGACTGGAAAGGAAAGGCCGTTGTCTCAGCAGTGGTTAGAACCTTGCCAGGTGACACTAACAACGTAAACAGCAGTTGGCACAGCAGAAAGTGGCTGGATGTATTACACATGGTGAAAGAGGCTCCAGCAGCAGTGAATTGCATGGCTGATAAATAAAATTGTTGAACGGTAGCATAAAATCACAAACAAATAACTTTTAATTTAAGTTTTCTAAGTGTTAAATGGACTCTAAAAAGATTGTTTTATATAATTCATATCGTTTGATACATTATAACTTTGGAGTAGGAGTAGGTTGCAAAAGGGAGATTGTGTAACACATATAAGGTTAAGGTTTACCAGAATGACAGGTGGCTGGACCCTATCATGTCGAAGATTGTATCTGATTTTACAAAAACTTCTGTTAATAATACTGATCTCTAAGGTCCAATGTCCTGGAACTGGAGGAAACACCTGGATCCGCCACGCTCATTATATGTTTCAGCAACATGGGAAAAGCTCTAGATTAATTTATGAGCGTCCCACATCAGTAGCAACGCTGAGTCTGCTACTTGGACTAATAAGTGAGCCCCCATTAGTAGTAGGGTCCTTACAAGCATTATCTCAACGATCAGAAAGCGAAATATTGTTTGTCTCCCCCTCAAATATAGGAAAAACCAGATTAAGGTGGTTGAGATACAGCAAGTTGACCCCAGGCTTATGTTTCTGTTGAATTCATAGTGGGGTATGGAACTCTATAGTGCCAGGCTTCAACCAGGCATGAGAAAGAATGAGCAAGCTGAGTAACTACAGTGCTTGCACAGACTACTTCTGGTTGCCGAAACCAGGAAATCATACACGGGGGAACAAAACTCTCCTGTGGGGCAAGACAACTTTGGGAGATATTTTTCCTGACATACCAATGTTCCAGGCTGATTATTCAGGTAAAGGTAGTATATGTTCAGGGATGAAAATAAAAGATCCCAACCTGTGGTTTTTCTTTGATAAATGGGCCACTAATTATCACCCTGGGTACAAGAGAGGGGCATGTGTTGGGATAGGATTCTTAACAGTCCCGGTGCAGGTGTTGCCCAAGCATTCCCGGGTAAAAAGGGAAGATCACCTCGGTCCCAGAGACGGACAGTTAGGAAGAAATTGCAAAGATGAAGTAATTGTGGGCCATCAGCTCTCAGATGATGCAGGCAGCCGCATAGGGGGAGGATTAATAACAGGTCTTTTAACATTAGGAGCCTATCCAGGAATAGTGGCACAAGAAAATCGTAAAAGCATAATAGGTCTGACCTGTAGACTAGAGAGAACGGTGAATGCAACAGGGAAGGTCATCAGAGAATTGCAAACTGAGATAGAAGAATTAAGTCAAATCCAGCTACAACATCGGATGGCCTTGACTATTTGTTAGCACAGCAAGGAGGATTCTGTAAGGTGATAGGAACACAATGTCATGTGCAGTTTCATGATTTAAACAAAAGCATAGAAATGCACCTACAAGAAATGCAAACTACTTCAAAGGAAAACTATGAAGGAATACAAAGTCCCTGGAACTGGCTTACCTCCTGGTTACCAGGCTGGGGGTGGCTCAAGAGCATATTGCAGATCGGTATGATCATAGTAGTAATCAGCATCATCTGTTGTTGTTGTCTCCACTGCTTACCGGTGTGAAGCAGTGCTTGCCAGTCAGCAATAAAGGAGCATACCAAGAAAGGGCAAGCTCAGCTGATGGTTGCAAAGTTTGAGAATGTTTCAGCTCAGGTAAAAATAAAAAGAGTAGGGATTGAGAGGAGTGAAATAATGAAATGAGCTGAAACAGGAGGAACCAAATGTAATGTCTTAGTGATTGTTAAGGTGCAAGGAGCAGAACCGGGTACAAACATTTAGTAACCATAGCACAGGGGTAGTAGCCATTGTTAAAATGCAGAAACCGAAAAGAAATAACACGGCTGAACAAGCCATGGCAACAGTAAAGATTGATAGCAATAGAAATTAATCAGCAGCAAGTACGCAGGCGTAATCAAGTAATGAATATTAACTGACACACCCCACCTCGGGGAAAAGTAAATTTAAATGCACATGCAATGTATGTAATGGGAGGGGTACATATCAAGGAGGGGGTGAAGTAGGCGTGCCGGGTAGCCTGTACCCTCTAAGTACCTCAGCCTATGGGGAAAGGAGGAGGGACTCATCGGCCGGGAGTAAAGGATAAAAGGGTATGTATGGAACTAATCAGGGAGCTCGTTGAAAAGCGACTCCCCTCTTTCTTGATATCAATAAAGTTGTATACTTCAAAGGAGACTCCCGACTGACAGCTCTTTTTCTTTGCATCTCCTGGAGGGGCCAGGGGAGGCATACAAATTGTCTCTAACAAGGCCACAACCCCTGATGTACCCAATTCTCTATTTACACTAGGCCCTGTACTAAGAGCCCTATAAGCTCTTGAAGGATTGGCTACATCCGGGGTGTGGACTAATATGCAAAGGAGTTTGCAAGGCCATTCCAGCAGCTGCAAGTGGAGGAATGGGGACTCAACCCCAGTTTTGCCAGTTAAGAGTCCGCGTACTTAACTACTACACCAAACTCCTTTGCATATTAGATCACATACAACGTTTCCTCTAAGCTGAGTTAGCATGAGCTAGCTCACAGTTTTTTGGCCTCAGCTCCCTCATTTTCGCCTTAGCTCAGGAAAAATGGCCCCAAAGCATACCAATTGATGAAGCAGCTCACCAGTTTAATGCCAGTAGCTCACAAAGTAGAAGTTTTTGTCCCAAGACTCCACAGCTTAGAGGGAGTATTGGTCACACCCCCCTGATGTAGCCAATCCTCCAAGAGCTTACAGCAGGTCCTCTAAGAAGAGCCCTGTAAGCTCTTGGAGGATTAGGGTTTGTAGAATCTTTCGGGATCAAGTGCCGTGTTCTACTGGAGAAACGTTCCAGTAGAACACGGCACTTGATCCCGAAAGATTCTACAAACCCTAATGATGTTACCAGCCGTGAAAACCTGAAATCTTGGAGGATTGGCTACATCAAGGGGGTGTGGCCTAATATGCAAAGGAGATCCTGCTACAAAAAAAAGCCCTGGGGGAAGGTATAAATGAAATTTTTTTTAAAAAAAAATGGTTAAAAAAAAACCCCCAAACCAATTCCTGGATGGCCCCCCTACATGATAATTCTAATCTTCACAAGGGGTTAATGCTCATTAAAACTTCCTTCTAGCTTGCATTGTTCTAAGATTCTATAGACACCCAAGACCCCTGTGGCTTTCCTAAGTCTCTTGGCTCTCTTCTAGCTTAAATACATGCTGATTATTCTATTACACTAAACAGGGATGATTTGCTAAACTGAGTGTTTAAGTCGCCTTAAGGTACGGATTTTTTTTTTTCTTGGCAGGCAGATTAGATTGCCTTCAGCCTCGACAGATATTTAAAGGCAACAGAAGCTGGGGCATGTCTTAATTTGCTTTTAATTGTTCAGAAGAAGGAAAAGGTTAACCGATGCAAAAATCAAGACGTATTAAATCAAGTTCCCAAAGAGGAGGCAAATAAAATGGGAATTTTTTTAAAAAAAAATCCAATATTTTTAGACTTCTAACTTTATTTTAGTTCTGCTAGTCAAATTTGCAAATGCTAGTATTTCGTGTTAAAAAAAAAGGAAGTCACGGGAAACCATTTTAGCTCACTTCTTTATAGGGGGTGTGTGGTGAAAACTTCCCAACGGTTGTGCTAGGTGATGTAGATCAGGTGTCCCAAATTTTTTTTTTCATCAGGAGGTCGCCTTTGGAAGTCTGACACAGGGTGGTGGGCACAACTCAAAAAGGAGGTGCAGCCAGTTACAAATCGGCTGCCACGGGCAGAGCAAATCACAAGATGTTAGGCAGTGTGGTCATATAGGACTCTAAGAGTATCCCTTTCATGCTACAGGCAGAAGCTCTGTTTAACAGGATGCCTTTTAATCTGCACAACCAATCAGAATCCCTGCTAGGCAAAAGCCCCAACTGGTCCCACCCACTTTCTAAGACCCCTTGGTAGGCCTCAATAAATACATTGGTGGCCACAGGGGAGAAAGTTCATCCCAAGGTATTTATTGCTTTTTTTGTCCCAACAAGGTTTCAGTAACCCAAAATATTATTAACATATTCTGTCCCATAACACTGGGCCCATTCATTTCAATACAACTTGAATTAGGTGAAGAACAAGTTGTACAAATAGCAGCTTGGGAGCATCATTTCACTATTGATGCTGTCTTCCCTCTTGAATACCTAGGTGTGTTGATGGGACCTCTGTAATAGTGCTTTATAAGGACCTAGGTGCTTCAGATGCAGCAAGTCACAAGAACAGAACAGAAGCCATGTTGGATAAGAACATAAGACCATCAGAGAAGCCATGTTGGATCAGGCCCCATCCAGTCCAACACTCTGTGTCACACAGTGGCCAAAAAAACCAAGTGCCATCAGGCGGTCTATCAGTGGGGCCAGGACCCTAGAAGCCCTCACACTGTGCCCCCCCACACACCGAGCACCAAGAGTACAGAGCATCACAGAGAGTTCCAATGATAAGCTGTGGTTAATAGCCACTGATGAACCTCTGCTCCATATGCTTATTCAATCCCCTCTTGAAGCTGTCTATGCTTGTAGTTACCACCACCTCCTGTGGCAGTGAATTCCGTGTGTTAATCACCCTTTGAGTGAAGAAGTACTTCCTTTTATTAGTTCTAACCTGACTGCTCAGCAATTTCATTGAATGCCCACAAGTTCTCATATTGTAAGAAAGGGAGAAAAGTACTTTCTCTACCTTCTATATCCCATGCATAATCTTGTAAACCACTATCATGTCACCTGTCAGCAAAATAGCCCCAAGCTTAAGAGTCCCATCCAGTCCAATATTCTGTATCACACAGTGGCCAAAACCCAGGTGCCAACAAGAGGTCCACCAGCAGGGCCAAAGCTCCAGAAGCCCTTCCACTGTGGCCCTCCCAAGGCACCAAGAACACAGAGCATCATGGCCCCAGTCATAAGAACATAAGAGAAGCCATGTTGGATCAAGCCAATGGCCCATAAAGTCCAACAGTCTCTGTCACACAGTGGCCAAAACCAGTGGAAGAGTTGAGGGCAGGGACACAAGAGAGCACAACATAGGGTGCATAACTGCATCATTTCTGGGGTAGCTCTAGGAATCACCAAAAACTCTATGGTGAGAGGAGTAGTGGCTAGAGCCTTCCCATCAGATATCATGGATCAGGCCAGACTCCCTGAGGTGGTTTTATAGACATTCACTAAGGAGCCTTGCTAGCAGCTGGCTGCTGGAGAGTAACTCTGCAACTAGTCCAAGGTGTTATTAGCCAGCAGCTGGAGACCTGCCAAGAGGCAAGCACTCTGATGTCTTTCTTGCAGCTACCTCCTTAGCTGCTGTCTTCAGCACTCAAAGGGCAGAAGTGAATCTGGTGGGTTACGGGTCCATAGCCAGAAAATTTTAGGTGGGCGGGGCACATGGAATTAAATTTCAGGTAGAGGAGCCCGCCACTCTCGCTACCCCTGCTCGCTCCACGGCTGCTGCTCTGGTGGCCCCCAATCTCCCCGCTGCTTTGGCGGCCCCCAACCCCCTCTACAGCGCCTTCCCCCTCCCTCCCACCCACCCATCCACCCACCAACTGAAGCGCCAGATCCCAGGACTCTTTCAAAGCTGCCTCCCCACTGTCAATCAGCTTATTGGCGGGAAGAAAGGCACCAAGGCCGGTGGCTCCTATGCCACTGCCTCCTACCCACTTCTTCCCCGGATCACGGAGGGGAGGTGGCCTTGAAAGTGTCCCGAGAGCTGCGCTTTGGTCAGTGAGCTGGTGGGTGGGAGGGAGGGAGGGGGAGGTGCCACAGAGTGGGGCGAGGGGGGCCAGAATGGCAGGGAGATTGGGGGCCACCAGAGCAGTGGCCGCAGAGAGAGCGGGGGCTGCAAAAGTGGTGGGAAGAGCCAGGTTCCAGGAGAGGCCATACAGGCGGAAGGAGGGGTTGGGTGGAGTGGCCTGCCCCTCCAGCTCCCCCCCCCATGGCTACAGGCCTGGTGGGCTACTGATGCTCAGCTGAAGCTTACCTGCTGCATCAAGGCTTGGTACTCATGACCCCAAGTCAGCTGCTGGTGGTGAAGCTTGATGAGCCTGCAACTCTATTCAACTCAGGGCTGGCAACTTGAAAGTCCTCTTCTAAGAAGTCCTCTTCTCCCCTGAGCCCTGGCTGAGGCTGATCCATAACACTAGGAACAGGTAGGGTGAATCCCTCTAGGGGAGAGCAGTTTGGACTTTTTTCTTTATGAATGAGAGCAGGAAACTTGGGCACATGTATGCTCCACAGAGAGTGGGGCTGAGATGTAGTCAGCCCCCCTAAACCATGTACAGCTCTCCCTGCATAAAAGCATTTCTCCCCCTCTTTTAATGCACAGAAGAAAAAGAACAAGTCATTCATATGGAAATTGAATAGATCCCCGTGGTGATTAAAAACTCCTGTAGAATGATACATATTTAATCACTAGATAAAGGAGAAGGATGCACTTACAGTGGAAATGAGCTAAATAACAGATTATATTTGGAATGTATGGACAGGGAGAGAGGAGTTGTGCTGGAAAAAAAAAACACACAGCAGCTTATTAAATTGCTAAATACAAAGACAAGAGTGAATGAAGGGCTAGAGGCTTGTCTGCATAAGGAAACCTGTGATATTATAGACATAACTAAAAACCTGCCTGGAAAACCACAATTAGGATATTCATATTTTAAAAAGGAATAGCTTAAAAGTGGAATTTTAAAAAGGAGGCCACAGAGGCGTCATTTTTTTTTTCAATTCGTTTGCATTCCAAATACAGTTTATGAATTTTGGATAGGCATTAACTGTCTGTCTTCCAGTACAAATGAATCACGAGGCTTGAAAATGTGGGCAGAGACAACAGCGAGTGAGCAATTTAAATCCTGGCCCAGGATGTATTTAGTCCATTGGAACTCAAGGGGGAGCTGTAGCATGCGGGGGGGGGTGTCTATTTTCCAGAGTTCACTGAATGCTTTGATTGGTTTCTCTGCCTCTTGTGCTTTCCCTGGGCATACAAGGGCATATTTATTTATTTACCTTAAATTTCTAGCCCACCCTCTCCGCGAGCGGACCCAGGGCGGCTAACAACAGCTCCTTTGCATATTAGGCCACGACCCCCCTGCTGTATCCAGTCCTCCAAGAGCTTACAAAAAAAAGCCTTGTAAGCTCTTAGAGGATTGGCTACCTCAGGGGTGTGTGGTGTAATAGGCAAAGGCGCTCCTGCTTGAATTCCACCCCTGATTGACGGGATTGGATCCATCCCACAGATAACCATTTCATCATATTTACCAGTAAAGAGCTGGGAAAAACACGGCGCCACCAATGGCATGACAGCGCTATGTCACTTCCAGGGGAAATCTGTAGGTGACTCCACACCACTCTAGGAATTGCTGGGTACTCCATGGTAAAACTATAACATTCCAACTCTATGGTAAAATATGGTTGCTAATCCCCAGTTGGTGGGCCTGGTTTGGAGGCCCACTCCCTGCTTCAGGGTCACCAGAAAGCAAGGGAGGGAGGGAAATGTCTGCTGGGCGTTCCATTATTCTCTTTGGAGACCGATTCCCATAGGGTATAATGGGGAATTGTTTTGGGGCTCTGGAGGGGTTGTCTTTGGAGGTAGAGGCACCAAATATTCAGCATAGCATCCAATGCCTCTCCTCAAAATATGCTCAAAGTTTCAAAAGGGTTGGGCCAGGGGGTCCAGTTCTATGAACCTCCAAAGAAGGTACCCCATCCATCATTATTTCCAATGGAGGGAAGGCATTTAAAAGGTGTGTGGTCCCTTTAGATGATATGGCCAGAACTCCCTTTGGAGTTCAATTATACTTGTCACAACCTTGCTCCTGGCTCCACCCCCAATGTCTCCTCGTTCCACCTCTCAAAGTCTCCTGGCTCCACCCCCAAAGTCCCCAGATATTTCTTCAATTGGACCTGACAACCCTACACCCTGTTCTTCACTCAGAGCCTCAGAGAGGCTTACAATCTCCTTCCTTTCCTCTTCCCACAACAGGCACCCTTTGGGGTAGGAGGGGCTGAGAGACTATCCGACGGAAAAGCCAACGAAGTGGGAGGAACCTTCCTTAGACTGGATCTTTAAAACTGGAGTAAAGCTCCTTAGAATCCATCACACCCTATTTTAATTCCCCTTGGAGGTGAATGCAGAAAAGGAGTAACTGAATGTGGTCCAAAAGTCATTGTTTAAAATAGGACAGAAGATAATCCACCACAGACGCCTACACAGTGGTTAAAAATGGCTGAATTTATGCCATATTGTGAGGCAATCTCATAGTGCTTTTAGGGTACATAGGTATAATAGAATGGGTTCAACGCAATGAAGAGGCAAGGTGGTAGCGATCGTAACTCTTTTATTAGGTACAGCATAGTATAGGGCTGCACTCAAAAGTCTGGAGGACTAGGGCAATGGGGCCAACTATAAGCAACTCAGGGTTCCCACTAAGGTTGCCAATCCCCAGGTGGGGGCAGGGGATCCCCCGGTTTGGAGGCCCACCTCCCGCTTCAGGGTCGTCAGAAAGCGGGGGGAGGGGAGGGAAATGTCTTCTGGGAACTCTATTATTCCCTAGGGAGATTTATTCCCATAGAAAATCATGGAGAATTGATCCGCGGGTAACTGGGGCTCTGGGGGGGCTGTTTTTAGGGGTAGAGGCACCAAATTTTCAGTATAGCATCTAGTGCCTCTCCCCAAAGTACCCCCCCAAGTTTCAAAAAGATTGGACCAGGGGATCCAATTCTATGAGCCCCAAAAGAAGGTGCCCCTATCCATTATTTCCTATGGAAGGAAGGCATTGAAAAGGTGTGCCGTCCCTTTAAATGTGAGGGCCAGAACTCCCCTTGGAGTTCAATTATGCTTGTCACAGCCTTGATCTTGGCTCCACCCCTAATGTCTCCTGGCTCCACCCCCAAAGTCCCCAGATATTTCTTGAATTGGACTTGGCAACCCTAGTTCCCGCACAAACATGCTATTGGATCATTCAAACCAGCCAGGGGCCTGTGATTCGTGCAGGGCAGCAGGGATTTGGATCCTGCTGCCCGTTGTTCCCGGGTCCCCAAGCTCAGTCCTTGTGGCTCCAACGAGCCCAGCAAGAACACCCATAGCAGTCATCTCTTCTGAAGAAAACCCAGAAGAGACATCAGTCCTCTCTAGGAATTGCCAGAAAGTCTTTTTATCATAGAATCTCTGGTGATTCCTAGAGAAGTGGGATGTCACTTCTGGCTCTCCCCCTCATTATCCTTCCTCCAGACTCCCATCAGTCACTCCAACCTGTTTGGCAACCCGAAGTATAACGAAGATAACAGAACTCCAATCACCACCCTCAACAACAAAAAGAGGTATGGTTAAAACATTAGCAGACTGTGCAAGGTGGTTATGTGGACCACATTTTTCTCAACAATAAACTTAATCATCTAAACCACACACTTCAAGCAAATGGCTACCCTAAGAATAAAATCAGAAGAGCAATTAAACCAAGGATTAAACAAACAACTGGGGGGGGGGGGGGAGCCAGTCTCCCACAAAAAAGGTGGTTTTGCCATATATCAAAGGAATCACTGATCAGATGGGAACACCTATGAAGAAACATAACCTACAGCGTTCAGACCCACCAGAAAAATACATCTGATGCTACAATCTGCAAAAGACAGAAAAGACTTCCTCCCTTCTGCAGGAGTATACCGCACACCCTACAGGTGTGGACAAGTTTGCATCGGGACCACACTACGTAGCGTCCAGACAAGAATAAAAGAACATGAAAGGCACTGCGGACTTGGCCAACCTGAAAAATCAGCAGTAGCTGAACGTAGCCTAACTCAAAAAGAACACAGTATCTTATTCCAAGACACTGTAATGCTGGACAAGACATTCAATTACCGTGTTAGATTACACAGAGAAGCCATTGAAATCCAGATACATAATTTCAACAGGAAGGAAAAATGTTTAAAAATGAATAGGGCATGGCTTCCAGTCCTGAAAAACACAAAATGCCCTGCAGCTTACAACAGCATTGCAGATAAGATTAGAATTTCAATAGCCAATCCATATACAAAAGAACCTCCTCAGGTAAGCTTCTTCATTAGCATGTCACAGCCCAGGAAGCTCCCACAAGATAATGACTCAGCACTACCCCGCCTGCCTGAGGAGATATAAATGACCTGCCAACCATCTTCTTCTCAATTTGACCTAGAGAGAACTCCAGTTTTCTAGGTTACACCTCTGAGGATGCCAGTCACAGTTGCTGGCGAAATTCAGGTCTCACAATGCCAAGACCATGGCCACATAGCCCGGAAAATCTACAACAACCAATAAGATAACAGGTCTAAAAAAAAAAAAAAGATTTAATTTTTTTCTTCTTCCCCAGGAAGTTTTTTTTAATGTGCGTATAATGTATGTATTTGTGAGCGCCTACTTATGTTTTCTTTCTTCCCTCAGGAAGTCTCTTTACAATAGGAAACCTGAAATTAAAATCCAAGAACATATTTCTAAATAATAAATGAGCTCGCATTTGGGGATTGTTTCGAGTTTATTATATAAAGCCGCAAAAGAGTGAAAAAAGTAAAACAAAAAAAAATGGAATTAAGCTAGTTATAATTAAGCCCCCATAGCTTTTAAGGCAGAAACTTCTTGGATCTTTGGGGTCAATGAGAGTGAGAGAGAGAGAGAGAGAGAGAGAGAGAAGAGTGAGGTGGGAATAGAAGGGTAGAGAGCTGAAATATTGTTTTTCAAGCAAGCTGGTTTATTCGAAAGTGGAGAGAGCTTTCTTGAACTGTGGAAGTGGGGGCTCTCTGCTTCCAGCCAACGGTCTTGAAGCTATACTCCTCATTTCCAGAAGCTGTGATGTTTCTCTATAGTTTTTTTTTTGGGGGGGGGGAGTGAGGTACCCGCAAGAAACCACACATTGAGCTTGTTTGGGTCACATTGCTATTCTATAGTCGCCTGTGCTCTGTGTCCCAAAATGGTAACAGAATAGGGTTGGATCCAACGAAGGGTTTTTTTTGTAGCAGGAACTCCTTTGCATATTAGGCCACACGTGGCTGATGCATGGGAGTAGGCAGGAGGGGGTTTAAAGAAAAAGCCCAGCAGGAACTCATTCGCATATTAGGCCACATCCCCCTGACACCAAGCCAGTCAGAATTGCGTTCCTGTGTGTTCCTGCTCAAAAAAAGCCTTGGGAGTAGGTCAAGTGGGCGGATGCCTTGGGCGCCTCCTGGACTAGGGGGCGCCGCCAGTCACTTCCTCTCCCCACGTACAGCATGTGTGCTTCTTGGAGCCTGCCTTCCCCAATGGGAAAATGCTGCTTATTGATGTATATTATTGTGATTTCTCTGTCAATGGTATGAGAGCCAGTTTGGTGTAGTGGTGAAGTGTGCGGACTCTTATCTGGGAGAACAGGGTTTGATTCCCCACTCCTCCACTTGCCCCTGCTGGAATGACCTTGGGGCAGCCATAGCTCTGGCAGAGATTGTCCTTGAAAGGGCAGCTGCTGTGAAGGCCCTCTCAGCCCCACCCACCTCACAGGGTTGTTGTGGGGGGGGAAGGGAAAGGAGATTGTGAGCCGCTCTGAGACTCTTCAGAGTGGAGGGCGGGATATAAATCCAATATCTTCATCTACCTCACAGGGTGTCTGCTGTGGGGGAGGAAGAGAAAGGAGATTGTGAGCCGCTCTGAGACTCTTCGGAGTGGAGGGCGGGATATAAATCCAATATCTTCATCTACCTCACAGGGTGTCTGTTGTGGGGGAGGAAGAGAAAGGAGATTGTGAGCCGCTCTGAGACTCTTCGGAGTGGAGGGCAGGATATAAATCCAATATCTTCATCTACCTCACAGGGTGTCTGTTGTGGGGGAGGAAGAGAAAGGAGATTGTGAGCTGCTCTGAGACTCTTCGGAGTGGAGGGCGGGATATAAATCCAATATCTTCATCTACCTCACAGGGTGTCTGTTGTGGGGGAGGAAGAGAAAGGAGATTGTGAGCCGCTCTGAGACTCTTCGGAGTGGAGGGCGGGATATAAATCCAATATCTTCATCTACCTCACAGGGTGTCTGTTGTGGGGGAGGAAGAGAAAGGAGATTGTGAGCCGCTCTGAGACTCTTCGGAGTGGAGGGCAGGATATAAATCCAATATCTTCATCTACCTCACAGGGTGTCTGTTGTGGGGGAGGGAGGTAAAGGAGATTGTGAGCCGCTCTGAGACTCTTCAGAGTGGAGGGTGGGATATAAATCCAATATCTTCTTCTTCTACTACTTCTCCCAGATAAGAGACTGCGCTCTTAGCTGCTACGCCAAACTGACTGACTGCAATCCTAAATGGTGGTGGAGGAAAAAAGAAAAACATTCACAAGTGTCAGAAGTGTGATGAAGAAATGAAGAAACTTGAAACCATTTACATTTTTAATTTACACTTTCCGGTGATTCCTAGAGGTACCCTGGAAGTGTGATGATGTCACTTCCAGGGTACCTCTAGGAATCACCAGAAACTGTAAATTAAAAATGTAAATGGTTTCAAGTTTCTTCATTTCTCCTACAATTATCTGTGTTTTTAAAAAATTTCTGGGGGAGGGGCGCTAGTTGGCAGTTCACCTAAGGCACCAAAGACCCAAGCACTGTCCCTGCCACCTACCCCTGATGTAGCCAATCCTCCTGGAGAAGAATCAGAGGCTCAGAGTGGCTTACCATTTCCTATATCTTCTCCCCACCCCCCAACAGACACCCTGTGAAGTGTGTGGGGCTGAGAGAGCTTACAGTACTCCTGGAGCTTACAGTAGGCCCTGTACTAAGAGCCCTGTAAGCTCTTGAAGGATTGGCTACATCAGGGGGCGTGGCCTAGTATCAGGGGTGGAATTCTAGCAGGAGCTCCTTTGCATATTAGGCCACACCCCCTGATCTAGCCAGTACTCCTGGAGTTTACAGTAGGCCTTGTACTATGAGCCCTGTAAGCTCTTGAAGGATTGGCTACATTGGAGGGCGTGGCCTAGTATCAGCGGTGGAATTCTAGCAGGAGCTCCTTTGCATATTAGGCCACACCCCCTGATCTAGCCAGTACTCCTGGAGCTTACAGTAGGCCCTGTACTAAGAGCCCTGTAAGCTCTTGAAGGATTGGCTACATCGGAGGGCGTGGCCTAGTATCAGGGGTGGAATTCTAGCAGGAGCTCCTTTGCATATTAGGCCACACCCCCTGATCTAGCCAGTACTCCTGGAGCTGACAGTAGGCCCTGTACTAAGAGCCCTGTAAGCTCTTGGTGGATTGGCTACATCAGTGGTGTGTGGCCTAATATGCAAAGGAGTTCCTTCTAAAAAAACCCAACAAAACCCAATGGCCTCTTATCGCTTTGCCAAATGACACGGCGTTCCGAACCCATGACCCCGACCCCCTCCCTGTTCAGATCGCTCTCCTCTGGCACCACATCTCATCCTGTTATGACTTCAGGGTAGCCGTGCTCTCTGCAACGCCTTTCCCGGTGGCTTAAAGATTTTTTAAATAAATAAATAAATGCCGTTTAGGTTGGGCATCTACCACTTGAAGCGCTAACGATTATTGACTACCCTCTAGCAGACTTGAGGGAGGCTAGCCCGAGGCCTTTCCAAGTCTCCCCCCCACCCCACCCCCACAACATGCCGAAACGCGAACACATTTTGCCAGTTCTTGGCTGGGATTGGACACGATACAAGGCAGACAGAACGGACCGTTTAGCATACACGTCGAGATGACAGATCTCGGCTTAATATAAGGAAGGCCAAGGCAAAGGGGGGAAAAAAATAAATAAAAATCTGTATCTGATTGAATAAGGCAGAAGAGCCCCGGGTGTTTTCGCTTTGTGATTCCTCGGCAAAAAGGGCCTCATGTCAATATAAGTCTATGTCACTGCTTCAGAGCTGCCACACCGAATTGACCCGGACGGCACCAGATAGAAAGGCCTTCTCTTTCCAAAATAGTCTCCTCAGCTCATTGGCGAAGGGAAAGGCAGGCCATAGAAATCAATTACTCAGGGATGGGGGAGAGGGGTGATACGGAATGGAAGAGAAAACTGGTCTTCCTAGGGGATTTAAAAAAAAGATTTTCCTCACTGCATTTCTGTCAGGAAAAGAGGGGAAAGGGGCTTCCTCACTCTCTGAAGGCATTTGCCGCGTCGCTGTGACCAGATCCACCAAATCAGTTTGGTGTAGAGGTTCAGCGTGCCGACTCTCATCTGGGAGAACTGGGTTTGATTCTCTGCTCTTCCACTTGCAGCTGCTAGAATGGTCTCGGGTCAGCCATAGCTCTGGCAGAGGTTGTCTTTGAAAGGGCAGCTCCTGTGAGAGCCCTCTCAGCCCCACCCACCTCACAGGGTGTTTGTTATGGAGCGGGGAGGTAAAGGAGATTGTGAGATTCAGAGTATAGGGCTGGTATCCAATATCATCATCTTCATTTTCCTCTTCCTCTTCTTCTTCTTCTCATATTTCCATCACAAACTTTCCAGATATGTCTTCCATATGGCTGCGTAGCATTAAATATTCTCTCAGTTCTCACCAAAGCTAATTATCTGTACTTTCTTTGTTTCTTTATAGAGGCCCAGCAAAAAAAACCAAGCCAGCCAATAGGATCTAACAGTATCTAAAATGGGAATCTAATTTCCCTGGGACAGGGGAAAGATAAACAGTTCCAAAGCTTAAAATCAGTGCGTTTCTTAAAACGCTTCGTGATTAATTTTTATCTCCAACAAGAGCCTGTGTAGTGTAGTGGTTAAGTGTGTGGTCTCTTATATAGGAGAACCGGGTTTGATTCCCCACTCCTCCGCTTGCACCTGCTGGAATGGCCTTGGGTCAGCCATAGCACTTCTAGAAGTTGTCCTTGAAAGGGCACCTTCTGTCAGAGCTCTCTCCGCCCCACCGACCTCACAGGATGTCTGTTGTGGGGGGAAGGTAAAGGAGATTGTCGGCCGCTCTGAGACTGTCCTTGAAAGGGCAGCTTCTGAGAGAGCTCTCTCAGCCCCACTTGCCTCACAGGGTATCTGTTGTGGGGAAGGAAGATAAAGGAGATTGTGAGCCACTCTGAGATAAGAGTGGGGGGGGCAGGATATGAATCCAATATCCTCTTCTTCCTACTTGCCTTTCACATTGATTGGGGTGGATTAGGATTGCCACCAGTTCTCCTGCTCATAGAGGTTGTCCCACTGCTGACAACCAACCTACCGCTGAGAGAGGTCTCGTGGAAGCTGCCCTTTTCAAGGACCTTGCAAGAGCCATGGCTAACCCAAGGCCATACCAGCAGCTGCAAATGGAGGAGTGGGGAATCAAACCTGGTTCTCCCAGATAAGAGTCCGCACACTTAACCACTACACCAAACTGGCTCATAGGGCAACTCCTACGAGAGCTATGGCTGACCTAAGGCCATTCCAGCAGCTGCAAGTGGAGGAGTGGGGAATCAAACCTGGTTCTCCCAGATAAGAGTCCGCACACTTCACCACTACACCAAACTGGACTTCACTATTCTAGGCAGACTCACTGCTCTGAAGAACACGTCGCCTCGCCAACCGTTCTGATTTTAATCACAGCAGATTCTGTCATTAAAGAATACTGTCCCCACTATCGACAGGACATCGAGCCAAGGGAAATGCATGAAAGTTGCCTTTGAATCATATTAGTTTTGTAATGGCTAAATGATTTCATTTCCTCGGCGACGGGCTGCTTTGAATAAACATACTATAAACTCACTGCATGTGTCGTGGTTCACAGCGTGTCCCGTTGTAGAAGTAAATTAGTTTTAGCTACACGCACTGGCTCGAGTCGAGAACGCTCGGTCTCCATCTTTCCGCTAATGTCTTTTCTCAGATGTAAATTGGTTTCTGTACCAACTGCTTAAGTTAAAGGCATCGAAGTGGAGAAAAATATCGGTGCCGTCGCGACGGGTCTAATATGAATAAGAATTCATCCGACGCAAAATGGTTTTATAACAACAGACTGCACAAACTATGGCACTTATGGCTCAGTTCTGTTCCTACGTGTACTACACAAAGTCTAAAGTCGAGAAAATGGCACCCAGTGGGACCTCCAAAGTAATGATGTTCGGGGATAATTCGGATATAATAATGATGACACTGTTCTTATTAGTGTGTTAAAAAATCATATTATTAGCTCATTAGCAGATTGTCTCTAGGCCGTATAATAAAAAGTAGAGACATCACCCTGCCAACAAAAGTCAAAGCGATGGTATTCCCAGTAGTAACATACGACTGTAAGAGCTGGACCATAAGGAAGGCTGAGGGCAGAAGAATAGATGCTTTCGAGCTGTAGTGCTGGAGAAGAATCTTGAGAGTCCCTTGGACTGCAAGAAGATCCAATCAGTCAGTCCTGAGGGAAACCAACCCAGACTGTTCCCTGGAAGGTCAGATGCTGAAGCTGAAGCTCAGATACTTTGACCACCAAATGAGAAGGGAGCACTCACTGGAGAAGACTATTGAGAGTCTCTTGGACTGCAAGAAGATCCAATTAGTTAATCCTAAGGGTAGGTACATAACTACGAGGAGCCCCAGGGGGAATGGCCCCCTATTTAACCCCCCTTCCCCCTGTAGGGCCCCTCCATTCAGCACCATTGAATTTGTACCCCCCTGACACTGCACCGCCTGCCGTCCGTGTCTCCTCCACCAGCCCACCGCTGCTGCTACAGCCCGCCCCTCCTTTCCCTTCCTGTTGCCTACCCCTCCAAGCAATCATGGCAGGGCCCAGGCACACTGCTTTGTGATCGTGAACGGGGGGGGAGGGGAAAGGAAGGGAAAGGAGGGGTGGGTGGCAATAGCATTGGCGAGCCGGTGAAGGAGGCACATGTCACGGCGGTGGGCAGGTGGCGTGCTGGTGGAGTGCAAAGGGAAAGAAAAGGAGGGTGGGCAGTAGTGGCGGCAGCGGGCCAGAGGAGGAGGCATGGGCGGCAGGCAGGCAGTGTGCTGGGGGGGGTGTGTGAAGGGAAGGGCAGGCAGGCAGGCACCACACCTGGGGGGGGGCGAAAGGAAGGGAACGGCCGGCAGGTGGGCGGAGGAGGCAAGGAAACTCGTGAAGAGCTCCTCAAGAGGAGCCCTCTGTGAAAATGGGACCATCTGGCCCCGTGGCCCCCCCCACCAAATTTCTTACCTCAGAGGCCCCTCCATCCACAAATTTCTGGCTATGGACCTGCTTAAGAGAAATCAACCCTGACTATTCCCTGGAAGGTCAGACGCTGAAGCTGAAGCTCAAATACTTTGGCCACCATATCAGATGGGAAGACTCACTGGAGAAGACCCTGATGCTGGAGAAGACAGAAGGCAAAAGAAGAAGGGGATGACCAAAGATGCAATGCCTGGACAGCATTATGGATGTAACTAACATGAATTTGAACAGACTAAAGGATGGTGGAAGACAGGAGGGCCTGGCATTACTTGGTCCATGGGGTCACAAAGAATCTAACTCGACTGTGTGATTGAACAGGTTGTTGTTGTTCAGTCACACAGTCGAGTCCGATGCCATGCCCTCCTGTCCTCCTCCATCCTCTGAAGTTTGCTCAAATTCATGTTAGTTACATCCATAATACTGCCCACCCATCGCATATTGTCTCCATGGCATGTGTCTTGTAACAGACGTTTTTCCTTGGAGAGTCCATTTCTTTGGAATGACTAAGTAGTCTGGAACGTACTGTCACTGTGTCATGGATATAGCCATGAACAGGGCAATTTTTGCAGTAGGAATGCCTTTGCATATTGGGCTACACCCCCCTGATGTCGCCAATCCTCCAAAAGCTTACAGTAGGCCCCATAAGAAAAGTGCCGAAAAGGGCAACGAGAAGGATTCAAGGGTTGGAACACTTTCCCTATGAAGAAAGGTTAAAACGCTTGGGGCTCTTTAGCTTGGAGAAACATCGACTGCAGGGTGACATGGTAGAGGTTTACAAGATTATGCATGGGCTAGAGAAGGTAGAGAAAGAAGTACTTTTCTCCCTTTCTCACAATACGAGAACTCACGGACATTCAATGAAATCGCGGAGCAGCCTTGTAAGCTGTTGGAGGATTGGCTACATCAGGGGTGTGTGGCCTAATATGCAAAGGACTTCCTGCTAGAATGATTAAAGTTATGGAACACTTACCCTCTGAAGAAAGGTTAAAACGCTTGGGTCTCTTTAGCTTGGAGAAACGTCGACTGCGGGGTGACACGATAGAGATTTACAAGATTATGCATGGGATAGAGAAGGTAGAGAAAGAAGTACTTTTCTCCCTTTCTCACAATACGAGAACTCACGGACATTCAATGAAATCGCTGAGCAGCCTTGTAAGCTGTTGTAGGATTGGCTCTTGGGCATTCGATGAAATTGCTGAGCAGTCGGGTTAGAACGGATAAAAGGAGGTACTTCTTCACCCAAAGGGTGATTAACATGTGGAATTCACTGCCACAGGAGGTGGTGGCGGCCACAAGCATAGCCAGCTTCAAGAGGGGGTTAGATAAAAATATGGAGCAGAAGTCCATCAGTGGCTATTAGCCACAGTGTGTATATATGTGTGTGTGTGTGTGTGTATAATGTTTTTGGCAACTGTGTGACACAGAGTGTTGGACTGGATGGGCCATTGGCCTGATCCAACATGGCTTCTCTTATGTTCTTACAAAAAAAAAGCCCTGGTTGCAATCTAAAAGTGTCTTCTGATCAGGTTCTCTCTGAGTGAAGAAGAAGAAGAAGATATTGGATTTATATCCCGCCCTTCACTCCGAAGAGTCTCAGAGCGGCTCACAATCTCCTTTCCCTTCCTCCCCCACAACAGACACCCTGTGAGGTAGATGAAGATATTGGATTTATATCCTGCCCTCCACTCCAAAGAGTCTCAGAGCGGCTCACAATCTCCTTTCCCTTCCTCCCCCACAACAGTCACCCTGTGAGGTAGATGAAGATATTGGATTTATATCCCGCCCTCCACTCCAAAGAGTCTCAGAGCAGCTCACAATCTCCTTTCCCTTCCTCCCCCACAACAGTCACCCTGTGAGGTAGATGAAGATATTGGATTTATATCCCGCCCTCCACTCTGAAGAGTCTCAGAGCGGCTCTCAATCTCCTTTCCCTTCCTCCTCCCCCACAACAGACACCCTGTGAGGTAGATGAAGATATTGGATTTATATCCTGCCCTCCACTCCAAAGAGTCTCAGAGTGGCTCACAATCTTCTTTACCTTCCTCCCCCACAACAGACACCCTGTGAGGTGGGTGGGGCTGAGAGGGCTCTCACAGCAGCTGCCCTTTCAAGGGCAACCTCTGCCAGAGCTATGGCTGTCCCAAGGCTATGCCAGCAGGTGCAAGTGGAGAAGTAGGGAATCAAACCCGGTTCTCCCAGATAAGAGTCCGCACACTTAACCACTACACCAAACTGGCTCACATTAGTGTCACATTAGAGAAGACATTCTCAATTATTGCTCCACAGGTGGCGTTTGCCATGGCGTTTTTTTTTTGTTTTTTTTTAGCAGGAGCTCCTTTGCATAGTGGGCTACACCCTCTTAAAGCAGCCAATCTTCATTCCAGCAACTCTGAAAATTTACAATGCTAAAATCCTCCCTCAGTTGCTATATGGCACGGGTGGCCAACGGTAGCTCTCCAGATGTTTTTTGCCTACAACTCCCATCAGCCCCAGCCAGCATGGCCAATGGCTGGGGCTGATGGGAGTTGTAGGCAAAAAACACTCGGAGAGCTGCCGTTGGCCACCCCTGCTATATGGGATACCTTTGTGGATTGGAGCCTTTAGTCTCTGCATGGAGAAGGTGCAATCATCGCTCTGCCGTCAGATTTTAGGTGCTCCCAAATGTGTCTCCTCCTCATCCATTTGTGCAGAGCTAGGTTTACGCCTTCTAAAAACCAGAGCCTGGAGTATGGCTTTTAAGTTCTGGTTCAAAATTCATTTCAGAACGGATTCAGGAAGTTTATTATACTACCTGATGAAAGACAGGCACAACACCACTTGGCTCTCTACATTCACCCACAAACTACACAAACTTGGTATTGAGGTGGACACTTTTCTTATGTGACGAGTTATATATCTTAAGAACAATCCAACTAAGGCTTATGGATCACGAATACCAAAAAGTGTTCCCCTCACATCCCCCTGTTTGCTCTGCAGTCAATCTAGGTATATCCCAAAGACATGGGAAGATACCCCATTATTTTTTTTAGACACCCCATTCCATCGTCGGACTTTTACTTTGGCGCGTTGAAATGCCTTCCCATCAACAGTTCTCTATGGTAGGTTTAGACAGATACCTCTCCAAAATAGATTATGTCCATGTGAATTAGAAGTCCTTGATTCTATATCCCATATTATTTTAGAATGTCCTCTCCTGGCTTCACAACGTAGACCATTTTTAGCTGACTATCTCCAACACAATGTATTTACTAAAAGGAAAATTCTATCCTATCTTTTAGAAGATGTTAATCCCTGCATTACTACGTGTGTTGCGAACTTCTTAGTAGAAGCCTATAAAATTAAATCTAGGCATACTGCTGTATTTTAATTGCTGGGTGTCTACTTTTGATTAGTATTATTGGCTGCTATTTTAATTGATTGCTTATGTATTGTTCTTACTATATTTCAGGACTTTGTACCTACTTTTGATTGTGAATCATTATTGCTCTTATGCCAATAAAGGTCTGAACTTGAAGTAGCCAGTCCTCCAAGAGCTTACAGGGCTCTTAGTACAGGGCTTCCTGTGAGCTCTTGGAGGATTGGCTACATCAGGGGGGTGTGGCCTAATATGCAAAGAAGTTCCTGCTACAAAAAAAGCCCTGTTCCTGGCTATATCCATGACACAGTGACAGTCCTGATTACAACAATTATAATCAGATGGTAAGAATAAATTTGCCTATTGGAATTCCAGAGATCAGAAATCAAGAAGGGAGTGGATGGTGTCTTTAAACAGGCTCCCATGCAAATAAAAATCGTTCCAAATGTTCTCTCCAGTTCACCGTTGGCCACAAGAAGGGTCTGTCACATCGAATGGGCCTGCTTTAAGAACATAAGAGAAGCCACGTTGGGTCAGGCCAATGGCCCATCCAGTCCAATACTCTGTGTCAGATAAGAACATAAGAGAAGCCATGTTGGATCAGGCCAGTGGCCCATCCAGTCCAACACTCTGTGTCACATAAGAGAAGCCATGTTAGATCAGGCCAATGGCCCCTCCAGTCCAACACTCTGTGTCACATAAGAACATAAGAGAAACCATGTTGGATCAGGCCAGTGGCCCCTCCAGTCCAACACTTTGAGTCACATAAGAACATAAGAGAAGCCATGTTGGATCAGGCCAGTGGCCCCTCCAGTCCAACACTTTGAGTCACATAAGAACATAAGAGAAACCATGTTGGATCAGGCCAGTGGCCCCTCCAGTCCAACACTTTGAGTCACATAAGAACATAAGAGAAGCCACACTGAGTCAGGCCAATGGCCCATCCAGTCCAACACTCTGTGTCACACAGTGGCCTAAAAACCCAGGTGCCATCAGGAGGTCCATCAGCGGGGTCATGAGAACATAAGAGAAGCTATGTTGGATCAGGCCAATGGCCCATCCAGTCCAACACTCTGTGTCACGCAGTGGCCAAAAAAACCAGGTGCCATCAGGAGGTCTATCAGCGGGGTCATGAGAACATAAGAGAAGCTATGTTGGATCAGGCCAATGGCCCATCCAGTCCAACACTCTGTGTCACACAGTGGCCTAAAAACCCAGGTGCCATCAGGAGGTCCATCAGCGGGGTCATGAGAACATAAGAGAAGCCACATTGGGTCAGGCCAATGAGCCATCCAGTCCAACACTCTGTGTCGCACAGTGGCCAAAAAAACCAGGTGCCATCAGGAGGTCCATCAGTGGGGCCAGGACACTAGAAGCCCTTCCACTGTGCCCCCCAAGCACCAAGAATACAGAGCATCACTGCCCCAGACAGGGAGTTCCAACAATATCCACAGTCCAATATCCACTTTGAATATCCACAGTCCTAGAGATGTGCTATTAGCAGTCCTTTCTCTTCTGCCTCGTCAGCATAAAACAAAATAGGGGACAACAGTTCACGGTACATTTTTTTCTGCAAAGGACATTTCTTGCTCTGCCTGTGAGGTATTCTTGTGCCGCATTACTTATTCATTCAGATTCTTTTGCCTGGGCACTTCTATTTAACAGATTGGAAAAGAGGAAAATTGGTTTTGAAGACGTTGCTGACAGATCTATGGCACCAGTGAGAAGTTGCAGAAAGAAAACTTAACACGAGAGAGCAAATAAACGGTCAATGCAAAGCTTTCATCAGGTCTCTGCGCTGTGGCTTAAATACTCCAGTCCAGTTGTTGTACCTGCCAGCAGGGGTGGAATTCTAGCAGGAGCTCCTTTGCATATTAGGCCACACACCCCTGAAGTAGCCAATCCTCCAAGAACTTACAAAGCTCTTTCTTGTAAGCTCCTGGAGGATTGGCTATATCAGGGTTGTGTGGCCTAATATGCAAAGGAGCTCCTGCTAGAATTCCACCACGACATGCCAGATTAATTACCATTGCAAAAGCTTAAGAATTTCAACACGCATTATTATTATTATTATTATTATTATTATTATTATTATTATTATTATTATTATTATTATTATTATTATTAAATAATTAAAATATATTTTAAATAATATAGTTTTTTTAAAAAAAAACTGTAGTCATCAGTGGGCACATTAGCTGCATAGTGGACAAGATTAATTAGGGTTTCCAACTCCCATTCATGAAAGATTTGGGGACTTTGGGGGTGGAGCCAGGAGACAGTGGGACGGAGACAAGGTCGTGACAAGCGTAATTGAATTTCAAATTGGGAATTCCAATTTTTTTCCAGGTTTTTTTTTTTCCTTTACCTAATATGAGATTCAGCTTTCCAAGGGAATAATGATTTGTTTTTGTTTAATCAACCCAATACTGAATTTTAATGATTTTTTTTTCCTCTGCACACCCCTACTGCACACCTTTTACATGCCTTCCCTCCATTGGAAATAATGAAAGATGGGGCACCTTCTTTGGGGGGTCATAGAATTGGACCCCCTGGTCCAATATTTTTGAAACTTGGAGGGTATTTTGGGGAGAGGCACTGGATGCTATGCTGCAAAATTGCTGCCTCTACCTCAAAAAAAACAGGCCTCCCAGAGCCCCAGATACCCATGGATCAATTTTCCAATATACCCTATGGGAATCGGTCTCCATAGGGCATAATGGAGTGCCCAGAAGACATTTCCTTCACCCCCCCCCAGCTTTCTGATGACCCTGAAGTGGGGGGAGGGCCTCCAAACTGGGGTATCCCCCGCCCCCACCTGGGGATTGAGACCCTGGAGAAACCCGTGTTCTGTGTATATTGCAATAATTAATCACTACATTGCAAAAAGCTTAATGCAGAAAAATAATTTACTTGCTAACCAATCCTCAGAATGTTCTGCAATTTAAGGCATTAAACATATATTCACATAGAATCGTATAAACGCTTACAAAGACATAGCGAAAATAAGATAATCGGTGCAAAAGGCATAAGTCACTAAGAGAGTCCACCAGAACACAACATTTCCAGTAAATGGAGTATCCTTGTAGGTGCGGAGACCTCTCAGTGCGAGTGGTGATGTTGCTATGCAATGGTATAAAAATGACAATTCTCCAGGTAGAGGTCTGTTACATCACCTATGACTTGATCTTTTTAACTGGAGATGACAAAGATCGAATCTGGGACCTTCTATCTGCCAGGAAGACACTCTACCTTGGCTCTTTCCAGGGGTGGAATTCTAGCAGGGGCTCCTTTGCATATTAGGCCACACACCCCTGATGTAGCCAATCCTTCAGAAGCTTACAAAAAAAGAGCCTTGTAAGGTCTTGGAGGATTGGCTACATCAGGGGTGTGTGGCCTAATATGCAAAGGAGTTCCTGCTAGAATCCCACCCGTGGCCCTATAGCCCTAAGTATTCATTTGAACTGATGGGCCCCGGATTGTCACCCTGCTTATTTAATTTATATGCAGAGTACATCATGCGGAATGCTGGCCTGGATGAAGCAGAAGCCGGAATTAAGACTCAACAACCTCAGATATGCAGATGATGCATGGGATTGAGAAAACCGAGAAAGAAGTACTTTTCTCCCTTTCTCACAATTCAATGAAATTGCTGAGCAGTCAGGTTAAAATGGATAAAAGGAAGCCCTTCTTCACCCAAAGGGTGATTAGCATGTGGAATTCACTGCCACGGGAGGTGGTGGCGGCTACAAGCATAGCCAGCTTCAAAAGGGGATTGGATAAACATATGGAGCAGAGGTCCATCAGTGGCTATTAGCCACTGTGTGTGTGTGTGTGTATTGGCCACTGTGTGATACAGAGTGTTGGACTGGATGGGCCATTGGCCTGATCCAACATGGCTTCTCTTATGTTCTTATACCACTCTAATGGCAGAAAGTGAAGAGGACCTAAAGAACCTCTTGTTGAGGGTGAAAGAGGAAAGCCCAAAAGTAGGGTTGAAACTCAACATCAAAAAAACTAAGATCATGGCATCTGGCCCCATCACACCTTGGTAAATAGAAGGGGAAGATGTGGAAGTAGTGATAGACTTCACATTTCTGGGGTCCAAGATCACTGCAGATGGTGACTGTAGCCATGAAATTAAGAGACGTTTGCTCCTTGGGAGGACAGCTATGGCGAACCTGGGCAGTATAATAAAAAGGAGAGACATCACCCTGCCTACAAAAGTCCGTACAGTCAAAGCGACGGTATTCCCACTAGTAATGTATGGCTTTGTGAGCTGGACCATAAGGAAGGCCCCCGGATTGATTAAATCCCGTCCGCCACCCCCAAGCTCTTACATCACCCCCAACTTTCCCGAAATCTCAAGCCAGATCCCAACATTTAAGGCAAGACAAGGAAATTGGGCGACTTCCCTCCAGATTGTGGCATCTTATTGATAAACGTATGTTAGCATTTAACTATTCATTCTTTTGGAGAAAACTGGTTAACCCCTTAAGTGTTTTGCCCGGAAGGTAGGCATTAAAAGTTAATTATAACCACATGGGACAAGCCCCAGGAGGGCCGTGACAGCATTAAACTGCTACCAGCGAAGCATGCAGGATGAGCCGGGCTCCCCGAGAGCACCGTGTACAAAAAGGCGGCTGTCTCCTTGAATGAGTTCTCAGATGTTAAAAAACATGCTCCTTTTTGCATCCGCGCTCCGGAGGAGGGGTGGGGAGGGGAAGGCATATTGCAAATGTTCTACTCGGAGCAGGAAAGCTTTCAACGGGAAGGGAATTAGAGCAACACGAAAGGCGCCGAGTGACGCGATCGAGCGGATGCGGCCCAGGCTGAGAAAGGCCGGAGCGCATAGCTGTCGTTGCGCAGTTAGAGGGCGCACAGCAAAGAGGCCTGGATCAACATGTATCGGTCACATCTTATGGTGGAGGGTAATTCTGGTTGGCAATCGTGCCCACTTGCCGGTTGCAAAAGCTTTCCCTGGGGGCATTGTACGGAGAAGTTGTGTGCATATCGGCTGGTGGAATTGCGCTGCTCTGAGGGGGGAGATAACGGGTTCTAACGTAATGAATGCAGAGGGAGGTAATGGCGAACCATCTCTGAATGTCTCTTGCCATGATAACTGTTTGGTCTGGTTTAGGATAGTTGGACTGGTCACTTAGCAGAGTGCTCTTTCTGAGCTTCAGTGCAGCAGTGTGGCCTAGTCTAATGGTTACCACACTATCTTACAAATTTCACAGAGAGTCTCGCTTTAAGTTAAGAAATCAATACTTGTTGATTGATTCAAAAGAAAAGTACTATATGTGTAGTGGAGAGAAAGAGTGTCTAAACTATTCTAGCTAACTGGATGGCTTTGGCTTGCAGTAGGCCATCTGCTTCAGTTCTGGAGGAGAGACACTTTCTTGGTGGTCTCCCATCCAAGTCCTAACCAGGGCTGATCCTAATTAGTCCCCAAGTTAATTCAATGAAATTGCTGAGCAGTCAGGTTAGATAAAAGAAAGTACTTCTTCACGCAAAGGGTGATTAACACATGGAATTCACTGCCACAGAAGGTAATGGCAGCTGCAAGCATAGACAGCTTCAAGAGGGGATTGGATAAACACATGGAGCAGAGGTCCATCAGTGGCTATTAGCTACAGGGTACTGTTGGAACTCTCTGTCTGGGGTTCCAACTCTATATTCTTGGTCCTTGTGGGGGGGGGGGACAGTGGGAGGATGTGGTGCTCTTCCCTTGGCTGCCCTTCCTGACAGGGTTGGCTGTGACATAGAGGGAGGCCCTGGGGGTCACTTTTGGCCTCAGAAATGGAGCGTGGTCGAGTTAAGGCACTCGGCCATTAACTCCACAGAGTTGGGTTACTCTGCCTGTTCGGCACGCTATTTCTCTCTCTCACGGCTCTACCCTTCTCCATATTTCCTCCCCAGCCGTTAGCGTCCATCCTCCTTTTTATTGCCTCACACCTCCATGCCTTCACCAATCCTAGTCACCCATTCCTCCTGCCGACTGCCTGTCCCCTTTCTCTCTTTCCCATTGGTGCAGCTCTCCCCTTCACGATTTTGCTCCCACTCCCCGTAGCCTTCCACCCTGGTATTTCCTCCTCCTGTGCTAATAATAATAATAATAATTCTTTTTATTTATATCCCGCCCTCCCCGCAAAAGCAGGCTCAGGGCAGCTCAGAACACATAAATACAATGTACAGTAAAACCATATACAATAGTTACAATTTCAATTATAAAATCATCCTTAAAATCATTAAAACTTGCATTAAGATTAACATTATGGTGCTATAGTTAAGATCTTCCATAAAATTCAGTGACTAAAATGTAAAACATATCCAGCAAGACTTTCTTGGCTCGGTATTAAGTGAAGGCTATTTTAAAGAGGTGGGTCTTGCAGGCGCTTCGGAATTGGTCTAAACATCGCAGGGCCCGTACCTCCTCCGGGAGTTGGTTCCATAGTAGGGGAGCTGCTATGGAGAAGGCCCGATCCCAGGTGGTCTTCAATCTGGCCTCCCTTGGCCCAGGGATATTCATCTGGTTCTTTCCAGCTGACCTCAGCTACTGGGGGGGGTCCAGTCACTGGCAGTGGTCAGCGGTGGTCAGCTCTTCCACCTGGGTCAGGTCGTCTCTCCATGGCTCCTCCAACGGGGCCATCATCCCTTGCTGCTCCACCCCCACAACAGTCATGTTCTGCCACCGCCAGGACTGAACAGTCCCATGGCTGGGCTGTCAGGACAGGACAGGCTGCATTGTTGGGCTTGTAGATCATCGCTCCCCTGCCAAGGCCTCGGAAAGCTCTCCTCCAGCATGGGGGGTAGGGTGACACACATCCTTGCAGAGCATCTCAGCCCTCATTTGGATCTCGTCTTTGCCTCTCTTCCTGCTCTTGGCCATCTAGGTTAGGGATACCACTGCTTGTCTTATAGCCTGGAGAGGAGATGGTTGAGAGGCGATACGATAACCATGTACAAGTACTTGAAGGGCTGTCATCTAGAGGACGGCGTGGAATCATTTTCTGTGGCCCCGGAAGGTAGTGTAGCAGCAACCTTAGCTGCTGGCGGTCAGGCAGAAACGAGGACACAGGCGAAATCAGGAAGAAACAGCCGTTTATTTAACGTGTACACAGACCCCAGACCAGACTCATGTCTAAACCCATCTGGAAGCCCCGATTTCAGGAAGGTCTACAGCTTTATAGTCACCGACAATCATTTCCAGTAAACAATCGCCCAATTACACGAAAGGACCACCCCATATCCCATACATCATAACAAGGGTCATATTACTAAAGGGACAAGGAGGAGACAGGGAGGGTCTTTCCATACATGGCATTGATGTTGCTAACACTCTTGCAGCAATATCCTTCATCAAAAACACATTCGCACCTTTGACCTGCTCCCAAGACATTTTCCAAGGTATATTACTCAATGCTTATCCCAGCCAGTTTCTCGTTCCTTTAGGCAAAGCCAGTGGGTGAAGGAGTAACTTCCTCTTTTCTTTACTTTCGCAATCTAGAAGGATTATTTCACAAAGGCACCTAGCAAGCAGTTTCAAAATCTCTTTGACCTTTTGTTTCCTTGCCCTTGTGCCTAATTGATGGCTTTCAATTTACCTTATTTAATATATTTTTTTTTTATTTCAGCCCTGCTTCAGTAGGACCAGGACCAATGGGTTGAAAATTCAATCAAAAGAGTTTCCGGCTCAACAGAAGAAGAAGATATTGGATTTGTATCCTGCCCTATACTGTGAATCTCAGTCTCAGAACAGTCACAATCTCCTCTACCTTCCCCCCCCACACACACACACAATAGACACCCTGTGAGGTTGGTGGGGCTGAGAGAGCTTTTTACAGCAGCTGCCCTTTCAAGGACAACTCCTGTGAAAGTTATGGCTGACCCAAGGCCATTCCAGCAGGTGCAAGTGGAGGAGTGGGGAATCAAACCCGGTTCTCCCAAATAAGAGTCCACGCACTTAACCACTACACCAAACGGGCTCTCCTTCCTGACTCTTAGAGCAGTTCCTCAGTGGAAAAGGCTTACTCGGGAGGTGGTGGGCTCTCCTTCTTTGGAGGATTTAAAACAGAGGCTAGATGGACATCTGACAGCAATAAGGATCCTGTGAATTTATGGGGAGCCCCGTGGTGCAGAGTGATAAAGCTGCAGTACTGCAGTCGGAGCACTCTGCTCATGACCTGAGTTTGATCCCAGCGAAAGCTGGTTCAGGTAGCCAGCGGAGCTCTTGGGAGGTGGAGTTGCTGGAGCTCCAGGAGATATTGGGATGTTCTGGCCTGGACAGAGGGCTTCTACTGTCCTAGCCCCACTGATGGATTTCCTGATCACACCTGGTTCTTTTTGGCCACTGTGACACAGAGTGTTGGACCGGATGGACCATTGGCTTGATCCAACATGGCTTCTCTTATGTGACACAGAGTGTTGGACTGGATGGGCCACAGGCCTGATCCAACATGGCTTCTCTTATGTTTTTATGTGACACAGAGTGTTGGACTGGATGGGCCACTGGCCTGATCCAACATGGCTTCTCTTACGTTCTTATGTGACACAGAGTGTTGCACTGGATGGGCCATTGGCCTGATCCAACATGGCTTCTCTTATGTTCTTATGTGACACAGAGTGTTGCACTGGATGGGCCATTGGCCTGATCTAACATGGCTTCTCTTATGTTCTTCTGTTCTTAAGCTCAGATGAGCTTCAGCTAAGTTGCTGTGAGAAGAAAAGGCAAAACATAGTAAGACTAAGTCTTTCCATTTTCGAACACAGACTTATTTTCAAGTAACTCAGAAACCTTCCATCCATCCCTGGAAATTAGGTGGAAAATGACATTACATCCTTTTCATCGCCATCAGCTAAAAGTAATAGACTCCCGCGGTGTGGCTTGAGGGATTTTCTTTTTTTTACTTTTTTAACCTTTTTTCTTTCTTTCTTTCTTTCAGTCTTACCTTCATTAATTTTTAAGTTTAAATGCAAAGAGGTAACACTGAATACAAAAAAAAGGACCTCGCCTTCCCAGGTCACACAATTCACCTATCCATTTTTAATTCCACAACAGTGAAAACAGATAAGAACAGTAAATATTGGATGTCTAAGTAACCACAAAGGGGTTTTTTTTGGCAAATGGAAGGGAAAGAAAGGCCGAAGACGCCACTTCAGAGCAAAATAGTTTCCTTTTTCTAGCGAAACTATGATAGAACAGAACGAGGGATGGGATAATAGCAGGAGCTACTTTGCACATTAGGCCACACCCCCTGATGTAGCCAATCCTCCAAGAACTTACAAAAAAGAGCCTTTGTAGGCTCTTGGAGGATTGGCTACATCAGGGGTGTGTGGCCTAATTTTGAAAGGAGCTCCCGCTAGAATTCCACCCCTGATCAGACCCTTGGTTCGTCAACATCAGTATTGTCTACTCAGACTGGCAGCAGCTATCCAAGGGTCTCCGGCAAAAGTCCTTCTCATCACCTACTGTCTGGTCCTTTAACTGGAGATGCCAGGGATTGAACCTCAGACATTCTAGCCAATAGAGATTATTGTTCACAGTGTGCTCCTTTTCCTGCAGTCTCATTGGCTACAAGTAACGGAGAGAAGGAATCTGCAGCTTATCCAAGATATCACTTTACACTGAGGTGACAAGCAGTGTTTAATGCTAAGTCTACCCTCCAAAGCAGCCATTTTTCTGCAGGGGAACTCATCTTTGCAGTCTGAAGATCAATTGTCATTCCAGGAGATCTCCAGGCCCCACCTGGAGATTGGCAATCCTAGTTGGGTCCCACTGGGGCCGCAGCCCCATACCTGTTCCATCAGTTGCTTGTAAGGTTGACAGTTTTGGAGATGTAAGACGTCTCTATGATGTAATTGTCCCACCTTGGGTTCTTAGACCAGCAATTTACAAAACAAATTCTGTCACTTAATGCACAAATGCCTAAATAAGCCATTGGTCTGGCTCATCCATCCTATATTCAGGACTTTTTTGTAGCTGGAACTCTTTTGCATATTAGGCCACACACACCCTGATATAGCCAATCCTCCTGGAGTTTACAGTAGGCCCTGTACTAAGGCCCTGTAAGCTCTTGGAGGATTGGCTCCATAAGAAGGGTGTGACCTAATATGCAAAGGAGTTCCTGCTACAAAAAAGCCCTGCCGATATTAAAGAGGTTTCATAGATTTTCAGACACGGAAGTAAGCCAGAAATTATTATTTGACCCTAATCCACAGTTCATATTGAACTGTGCTAAATTTTTAGCCGCAGCTCATTAAATTTGCAAAGAAAAATTCCAGATGTAATATACAGGTAAAATGATTTCATGAGGTTTAGGTTCTATACAAGTGTTTTTAGGATTGTGTTCTTAATGTAAATGTTGCAGATAAATCAATCAGACTTTGTACTATGATGCTATTTGCAAGGTTATAGTGGTTTCAACATAGCGATTATGCTAGTTATATACCGAATAAACTTTTGAGTGAGTGCCTAAATAAGGCATTGGTCTGGATTGAGCCAAAAATACATTCCTTCATTTAAGAAGGTCGTCATTTGTGATAGCTTCATTTTTAGTTTAAATTTAAGGAAACATAAGAGAACATAAGAGAAGCTATGATGGATCAGGCCAATGGCCCATCCAATCCAACACTCTGTGTCACATAAGAACATAAGAGAAGCCATGTTGGATCAGGCCAATGGCCCATCTAGTCCAACACTCTGTGTCACATAAGAACATAAGAGAAGCCATGATGGATCAGGCCAATGGCCCATCCAGTCCAATACTCTGTGTCACATAAGAACATAAGAGAAGCCCTGTTGGATCAGGCCAGTGGCCCATCCAGTCCAATACTCTGTGTCACATAAGAACATAAGAGAAGCCCTGTTGGATCAGGCCAGTGGCCCATCCAGTCCAACACTCTGTGTCACATAGTGGCCAAAAAGAACCAGGCGCAATCAGGAGAGCCAGTTTGGTGTAGTGGTGAAGTGTGTGGACTCTTATCTGGGAGAACCGGCTCTGATTCCCCACTCCTCCACTTGCACCTGCTGGAATGGCCTTGGGTCAGCCATAGCTCTGGCAGAGGTTGTCTTTGAGAGGGCAGCTGCTGTGAGAGCCCTCTCAGCCCCACCCACCTCACAGGGTGTCTGTTGTGAGGGAGGAATGTAAAGGAGATTGTGAGCCGCTCTGAGACTCTTCAGAGTGGAGGGCGGGATATAAATCCAATATCTTCTTCTTCTATCAGTGGGGCCAGGACACTAGAAGCCCTCCCCCGCTGTTGCCCTTCCTCAAGCACTAAAAATACTGAACGTCACAGCCCCAGACAGAGAGATCCATCAATACCCTGTGGCTAATATCCCCTGATGAACCTCTGCTCCAGATGTTGATCCAATCTCCTCTTGAAGCTGTCTATGCTTGCAGCAGCCACCACCTCCTGTGGCGGCGAATTCCATGGGTTAACCACCCTTTGGGTGAAGAAGGACTTGCAGAATTTAAAAATCTGGATGGCTAGCCTGTTCCTGTCGGATTTTGGAAGCTACGCTAGGTTGGCCCTGCTCAGTTACTTGGACGGGAGACAACAAAGTAAGTGCAGAGTAGCTATACTGAAGCAAATAACGGCAAACCACCTCTGTTGGTGTCTTGCTTTGAAAAACCCTAAGTCAGCTTCGACTTGACGGCGCTTTCCACGGCTGCAAAGTTTAGTAGGAGAGAAGGTGGCACGGTATAGCCCAATCCCATCAGGTCTCCGAAGCTCAGCAAGGTCAGTGCTTGGGTGGGTAACTACCAGGCTCACTTTGTAGCAGGAGCTCCTTTGCATATTAGGCCACACACCCCTGATGCAGCCGATCCTCCAAGAGATTACAGTAGGCCCTGGAAGAAGTGCCCTGGAAGCTCCTGGAGGACTGGCTACATTGGGGGGTATGGCCTAATATGCAAAGGAATTCCTGTTGCCCCAAAAAACCCAAAACCCTGACTACACCAAACTGTCTAGTCCGGAGATCAGTTACAATTCTGGGAGATCTCCAGAGCCCACCTGGAGGTTGGCAGCCCTACCTGACATTCTATCCCCTAAGCCACCACAGCCCTCAGCCCGGTAGGGGATCCAGTCAAGGTGATGACCCTGCCCTGAGGCTGTTTCATATAGGGCTGCCAAACTCCCGGGTCGGGGAGGGGTTCTCTCATCCGGGAGGTTCCTAACCCTCCAGCCCAATGTGGGCCGGCAAACGGAACCTCCCCTGACGTCGCCAGCGCAATGTCGCCCAGGAACTACCAATGTTGACTCTGCAGAGGTAGGCGATGGTAAACCATCTATGCGAGCCTCTTGCCTTGAAAAACCTACAGCTTTACATTATGGGTAAGCTAATGGATATGACAAAAACAGACATAGAACTGGAAAACTATACCATCTGGTACCCAATTTTGGACTCTCTGATTCTATAAAAGGAAATCCCCGAGACTGTTATGGTAGTAATATAAATGATAAGAAGTATTAGCAATGCAATGTATGGAAGAATGTATATCTACTAACAAAAGCAAGAAGAGATAAGGAATAAGTATTATATAGCAGTTACAAAGCGCACTTTTAGTTATCAAAGAATTCAGGTTTTCACCGCTGGTAACATCATTAGGGTTTGTAGAATCTTTCGGGATCAAGTGCCGTGTTCTACTGGAGAAAGTTTTCCTTCCAGACGTTTCGTTCTCAGCTGCGGAGAACATCCTCAGTGGCATTGCAGCTGGAGCAGGCGCTCTGACCTTCTTGGCTGCTGTGCGTTGAGTGGGGCCAGGGCTGCTGGAGAGCTGCTATTTGTAGGCTGGAGGGGGTGTGATGAAAGGGCAATTGTTTTGTGGATGTGCCCATTGTTTGGTGGGGCTTCCTGGAAGGGTAGTGATAAGGAAACTGGCTGTTGAATGTGACCATTGTTCTGTGTTAATTGCTGGGAAGGTTGGAAGGGGTTTGAAGATATGGAAGATGGTTGTTGACTGTGCTGATTGTTCTGTGGAATTTGCTGGTTGTTCTGAGACTTTCTGCAATTTATAGTCTGTAGGGTGTTTTGCAGAGCTGGGTACCAAGATTGGTGGATGAAAATGCCTTCTTCCTTTCTGTTAAAATTGTGCTGGTGTTTGTAAATTTCAATAGCTTCTCTGTTCAGGTGAAACATCTGGAAGGAAAACTTTCTCCAGTAGAACACGGCACTTGATCCCGAAAGATTCTACAAACCCTAATGCACTTTTAGTTGTTTTAATGTTATTTACATGTATGCATTAACGACCTCCGATTACAAAATTGTATATAGAAATACTGATGGATTCCTCTACGTTTAAGTTTCCTGATTATTTGAAAAAGTTCAATAAAAATTATGTTTTAAAAAAAAAAAAAACTACAGGGTCGCCGTAAGTCAGCTGTGACTTAATGGCACTTTCCGGCACTAGGTTTCTAAAATCCTTGAATTCAGGGTGCTTTTTGTGTGTGTGGAAAAAGCCCAGCAAGAACTCATTTGCATATTAGGCCACACCCCCATGTCACCGTTGTTTCACACAGGGCTTTTTTGTAGAAAAGGCCCAGCAGGGGCTCATTTGCATATTAGACCACACTCCCTGATGTCACCATTATTCCACGCAGGGCTTTTTTTGTAGGAAAAAGCCCAGCAGGAACTCATTTGCATAGTAGGCCATATCCTCTGACACCAAGCCAGCCGGAACTGCATTTCTGCTAAAAAAAAAAAAAGTCCTGCTTGAATTCGTACTTCTACGTTTATTCGCAGATTCTGCCCGTAGGTTCAATGGTCTGTCCTCCTTCAGGAAAATGAAACGGATGCTTTCTGCAGCGATCAGCACAAATATTTTCATAGCTGTTTGAAATAGCGCACTTTCCCCTTGCGTGCACATGGACAGAGCTGTACACTCAAAACTGATGACACCAGAACTTCCAGGAGTTCTTAGTTCAGCATACAGTAAAGGATTTTTTTTTTTTTTTACAAAAAAAGCAGTGAAAACAGAAAATCGTTTTTGTATGTATCCACTGAAAAAAGTATGGGTGATTGAGGGGAACCTTCACATTGAGAGGCACCAATTCTCTGAATCCCGGAGCCAGAAGACAACATCAGGAGAAGGCCTCAGCCTCTCTGCCCTGTTGTTGGCCCTCCAGAGGAACTGGTTGGCCACTGTGTGAGACAGGAGGCTGGACTAGATGGACCCCTGGACTGATCCAGCAGGGCTCTTCTGATGTTCTTATGAAGGCCTCAGCGTCTCTGCCCTGTTGTTGGTCCTCCAGAGGAACTGGTTGGCCACTGTGTGAGGCAGGATGCTGGACTAGATGGACCACTGGTCAGATCCAGCAGGGCTCTTCTTATGTTCTTATGAAGGCCTCAGCGTCTCTGCCCTGTTGTTGGCCCTCCAGAGGAACTGGTTGGCCACTGTGTGAGACAGGAGGCTGGACTAGATGGACCCGTGGACTGGTCCAGCAGGGCTCTTCTGATGTTCTTATGAAGGCCTCAGCATCTCTGCCCTGTTGTTGGTCCTCCAGAGGAACTGGTTGGCCACTGTGTGAGGCAGGATGCTGGACTAGATGGACCACTGGTCAAATCCAGCAGGGCTCTTCTTATGTTCTTATGAAGGCCTCAGCGTCTCTGCCCTGTTGTTGGTCCTCCAGAGGAACTGGTTGGCCACTGTGTGAGACAGGATGCTGGACTAGATGGACCACTGGTCAGATCCAGCAGAGCTCTTCTGATGTTCTTATGAAGGCCTCAGCCTCTCTGCCCTGTTGTTGGCCCTCCAGAGGAACTGGTTGGCCACTGTGTGAGACAGGATGCTGGACTAGATGCACCATTGGTCTGATTCAACAGGGCTCTTCTTATGTTCTTGAGTAGGGCCAAATGGCACTGCTGAATCATAGAATGCTTTTCATTCATTCTTTTCAGTATTCATATCTTGTCTTTTGTCCATATGGCCTTTAAGGGAATTTACATCATTAACATTTTTTTAAAAAAAGATCTGAATGATATAATGCCATCAAAATACCAGAAAGGATGGCAGAATGAGCAGCAATGTGTAAAAAGAAAATGACAGCAACCAAACAGCAAAAAAAATGTGTGTGTGTTTTTAAAAAGCAGCCATTAAAAGCCAAGATAAATGGCTTGATTTCAACTTAGCATCCAAACAATAAGGATGATGTTGCAGGTAAATATAGAGCCCCGTGGTGCAGAGTGGTAAAGCTGCAGCAGTGCAGTCCTAAGCTCTGCTCACGACCTGAGTTCAATCCCCTGTGGAAGATGGGTTTTCAGGTAGCCGGCTCAAGGTTGACTCAGCCTTCCCTCCTTCCGAGGTCAATAAAATGAGTCCCCAGCTTGCTGGGGGAAAAGTGTAGATGACTGGGGAAGTCAATGGCAAACCACCCCGTAAAAAGTCTGCCGTGAAGATGTTGTGAAAGCAACGTCACCCCAGAGTCGGAAACGACTGGTGCTTGCACAGGGGACCTTTGCTCTGCAGGTATATATCCAAGGGGTGGGGAGACCAAGGTAACCTACCTGATGTAGAACTTGCACCGATTATTTAAGGTTGACCAGATCAACATGAGACAAGGAGGGTGCATTCACACTACACTAACTAATGCGTTTCACTTGCAGATTTTTGCTATTCTTACGCAGTAAAAATCCAGATGTAAAACACATTAGTTAGTGTAGTGTGAATGCACCTGGAATAAAGTATCCTGGTTTTCATCCTCTGAGGACAGAGAATTCTTCAATTCCGGTGAAAAAAAGAGATATGTGTAGCGTTATGTACTGGACTTCATGTTTGGCGGGCAGCTTTTTTGCGCACCCAAGCTGCTGCAGAAACGCTAAGGACTCTGGGACACATTCTGAGTTGGACTTTAATAGGAAGCCAATGAGCAGTTCTGGCTCAAAGCTAGATTTGGTGTCATTTGGTATGGGGATCTAGGGGGGGTGGTTCTCAGGCATGTATATAAGCGGGGGTCGCAGCCCCGCTGTGTTGTCTTAGTATGTAGTTACCAATAAAGCATGGTTCCTGTTTTACTCTGATACATCGAACCCAGTATTTAACAAATAGCAGATGCTCCGTTACAAGCGGTGTGTACGCAAAGAATCATGGGAGAGAGGGATAAACAATTGGGAAATCCCTCCCACACCTGTATCTCCTGTCTGGGGGTCTACAGACTCTTAAAAATAAGAGTTAAAATATATACAAAACATAAAAATAGCAATTAAGAAGAAGATGAAGAAGAAGAAGAAGAAGAAGAAGAAGAAGAAGAAGAAGAAGAAGAAGAAGAAGAAGAAGAAGAAGAAGAGAAGAAGAAGAAGAAGAAGAAGAAGAAGAAGAAGAAGAAGATGATATTGGATTTATATCCCACCCTCCACTCCAAAGAGTCTCAGAGCGGCTCACAATCTCCTTTCCCTTCCTCCCCCACAACAGACACCCTGTGAGGTAGATGAAGATATTGGATTTATATCCTGCCCCTCCACTCCGAAGAGTCTCAGAGCGGCTCACAATCTCCTTTACCTTCCTCCCCCACAACAGACACCCTGTGAGGTGGGTGGGGCTGGACAGGGCTCTCACAGCAGCTGCCCTTTCAAGGACAACCTCTGCCAGAGCTATGGCTGACCCAAGGCCATGCCAGCAGGTGCAAGTGGAGGAGTGGGGGAATCAAACCCGGTTCTCCCAGATAAGAGTCTGGCATTGGTTATGGAGGAGGAAATCACTGAGGGGATGCCAAAGAAAATGAAAAAATCTTCACCCACGGGGGGGGGGGGGGGGGGACAGCAACATAGAATCATACAATCGCAGAGATGGAAGGGACCCTACAGGCCATCTAGTCTAACCCCCTGCTCAATGCAGGATCAGCCTAGAACATCCAGGACAAGCAGGCCTCGGATTAAAGCAGGAGCTCACAGGAGCACAGCTCCTGGACTCTTCCGATGGTTCCCCCCTCTTTCTCCCACCTACATTCTCCACTGGCTAGCAGGTGCAGCTGCATAACAATCCCTGGATTAGGAGAGGGGGCAGCCAGCCAGCCACCAGGAGCTTTGCCACGCCCCCAGCAGCCCTCATTAACCCCTAGAGAAGCCCTCACCACCCTTTCTCCACTTCTCATGTGATTTGGGGTGGTGGTTGGCCTGCTGGCCTTCTGACTGTGGGGGCGGCCCAGGAGAGCCCCGGGCAAGCGAGGCCTGCTTGGACTGGCTGGATCTCTAGCCAGCCCAAGCAGGCTTCGCTCACCCGGGGCTCTCCTTTCTTGAATCAGGTTGCTTTGGGCTGGGAGGGGGGTGGCAGCATATGCTAAGGAATGCTAATGAGCTCCGCCAGCTATTTTTCGACAAAACGACCCTGCTGAAAAGCATTTGCCCAGCTGCTGCTTAAAGACTGCCGGTGAGGGGGTGCTCTCCACCTCCCTAGGGAGTTGATTCCACTGTTGAACAACTCTTACTGTAAAAAAAAGTTGTTGTTTTTCCTAATAGTCAGTCGGTACTTTCCTGCCATTAATTTAATGACCCATTAAGATGAGTCCTCTCCTCTGCTGCCAACAGAAATAGCTCCCTGCCCTCCCCTAAGTGACAGACCTTCAAATATTATAGAGAGCGATCCTGTCCCCCCCCCCCCCCCTCAGCCTCCTCTTTTCCAGAATGAACATTCTGAACAACAACAAAAAGGTAAAGGAAAGGTCCCCTGTGCAAGCACCAGTCATTTCCAACTCACAACGTTTTCACGGCAGACTTTTTTACTGGGTGGTTTGCCATTGGCTTCCCCAGTCCTCTACACTTCCCCCCCCCCCAGCAAGCTGGGGACTCCTTTGACCGACCTCGGAAGGATGGAAGGCTGCGCCAACCTTAAGCCGGCGACCCGAACCCAGCTCCCTCTGGGATCGAACTCAGGTTGTGAGCAGAGCTTGGATGGCAGTACTGCTTCTTTACCACTCTGCGCCATGGGGCTCCTACTCTGAACAAAAAAGGGACAGTCAAATCTCCTCGAGGAGAGAGTTCCAGAAGTTTGGTACTATGAAGAAGAAGAAGAATTGCAGATTTATACTCCGCCCTTCTCTCTGAATCAGAGACTCAGAGCAGCTCACAATCTCCTCTACCTTCCTCCCCCACAACAGACACCCTGTGAGGTGGGTGGGGCTGAGAGAGCTCTGACAGAAGCTGCCCTTTCAAGGACAACTCCTGTGAGACCTACAGCTGACTCAAGGCCATTCCAGCAGCTGCATGTGGAGGAGTGGGGAATCAAACCCAGTTTGATAAGATTCCGCACACTTAACCACTACACCAAACTGGCTCTCAAGAAAGCCCTCTTCCAGGTTGCTATTCACATAATCTCAGAAGGTGGAACACCCAGATCATGGTCTCTGAAGATGACCATAGTGGTTGGGCAGGTTCATAAGGGAATAGACAGACCTTCTGGTATTATTTAATTAATTACTCACCAGTTACACTCTTAAGAACTTGTACTCCAATGACCCCAAGAGAAAGAGTTAGATCTGATCGGCTTAAGTTACCAGAAGGTAGATTTCAGCTGAACATTAAGAGAAATGACCTAACCATAAACCCAGGGCGTTTTCCCACAGAGCTTACCTCGGAGCGACGTCCCTCTTCACTGCGCAGCGTCTGCGCGGATTTCCCACCAACTGCTCCGCATAACCAGGAAGAGCCGCGGCTTTTGCGTCGCTAACGTAAACTGGTTTTTAGCGGTTTACATCTGCGACGCAAAAGGTCCGGCACTTCCTGGTTATGTGGAGCAGCTGGTGGGAAATCCGCGCAGACGCTGCGCGGTGAAGAGGGACGTCGCTCCGAGGTAAGCTCTGTGGGAAAACGCCCATATTCTTTTTTTTTTTATACTTAATTTTTTTATCAATTTTATATCTAACAACGAACCATCAACATCATATAAACAGTTCAAAACAGTACAGCGAAACGAAGCGAAATAAGCAAACATAAATAGCACTATCCCCATAACGATTGTTTTCATCATTTAACGAAGACAAAGACAATGAGCGTGACGAAAGCACTAGGAAGTAAAATCGATAGTATGAGAAATTAAAGTATTTTCTTGGAATATAGGATTGGAAGTCTGCATTGGAATTAAGATATTCAAAAAAAGGGAAACCATTTCTCTACAAAATTGTTTTCTTTGGTTGGGACTTCCATGGCATAAATCTGTTATCTAGAGCTGCAATTTCCCTGGCTACATCCAGGGTTTGTGGCCTAATATTCAAAGAAGCTCCTACTAGAATTTCACCCCTGGCCCTTCCCTTCGTGCTTCATTCCCCCAGAGCTCCGTGGTCTCCCCAGGAAGTGGCTGGAGGGTTTTTCTCTAGCACCTGTGGGGCTTGGCAGAAGTGCCACTTTTCAAGAAGGAAAGAGGTCAGCTGCTGGTGGTCTCCTGCACTCAGAATCTCTTTCATATCACATAATGTGTAATGTCATTTTGGCCCCATGCCCCCCCCCTCCGGTGGCCTTTTCCCACCTAAAGTTTTATCTCCTGGGTCCCCCGCCTAAAATTTTCTGGCTACAAGGCTGGTCGCAGACCAGTCAGCCATATATAAGGATGTTCTGTCTTTTGATTTCCTGCATAAAGCAAGCGATTGTATGGGATAACCTACAGTCATAACTGCATAACTTCCCTGTTTTATTGGAGAGAGCAGCTATTCCAGCATCTATCAGACAAGACTGTGTTATTGCTCTGAATCTGACAGATTCCTGTCTCTAACATCAGAGCGAGGGACTAAACCATCCATCAGATTACATCCCAACATTTTCCAAGGGTCAAAAAGTACCCTGATCTCTAGGCATTTGATTAGTGTCTTATTTATGTATCACTCTTACACAGCTCATTAACAGTATAAATACCAGGGGGAGCCCTCAAAAAAAAAAAAGAGAGACAAAATAAATCTAGCATAGGATAGTTAGCTCCATGAGCCATGCTCCCTGTGGGTGACAAAAACTACAACTTTGAAAGAGGAAAAAACATTTATCAAGCACTGATATACATTCTGACTGGTGGCACGCACCGGCTTCGTGTTTTGGAAAGGAATATTTCTGAAAGCACCAAAGGTTCCCCACGGTGCCAAGTGTCATTTAATTGGCATTCAGAGAGTCCTGCCGAAACCTCTCTGGGTTTCGTACGGCCCTGGCAGCACGCTTCCTAAATAATTAGCCAGGAATTTCTGCACACCAAGTAGCCCTTCTCCGACCCTCCCCAGCACTACTTCAGCTGGAGAGTTAGTCTTGTTTCTGACCGAGTTACCCTGGTATAAAGGGAGAGCTGTGCGTCAGCGGATCAGGCCCTGAGGTAAACAGCTGCTGCTTCCAACCAGCACACTACCGGGGCTTGACCTTGCTCGATTCAAGTCAATCGTTGAATTCTCATTAAGTTAAACAGGGACAGGGCCTGGAAAGGGGCCGACTGCCAGGATCTCCCGAAAGATGCCGGAGAGGGGGGGGATAGAAAGCAAATGAGCTGCCAGCAAACTAATCAGCCTGAAAAACAGGAGCCCATGCATGAACATATATGTCATAAGGACTTTGGGAGTGTTAGCGAGTGCCATTCTATTGTATGCCCGGATGATTTTTCCTCAAAGATCTGACTGACTATACCGACAGCTGGTTGAATCGTCTTAATCCTGTGAGCACCGAAAGGATTCCTTCCAGTTTTACCTCACGCCCGCCTGCCAACGTTTACCTCATATTTCCTCTTTTTCCTGCTTCCTCGACTAAAAGGCCCATTAGTGACAATGACTAAAGTTGTTAATTTTCTCCCTCTTTAAAAAAAAAAAAAAAAGAGGAACAAAATAACCTCTTGTGTGCAGGATATTTAGCGCTTTAGGGCACAATCTGTTGCGCTACAGTTCTAACTGTTGTCGGAGCACTTATTGTCGTGTGAGGCTGCTGTGACAAGGCCGCCGTGTCTTGTTTTTCATCTGTGGTGGCGGTGATTTATTGGTAATACTAATCTTGTGTGAGAGTTACAAAACTAGTGAGGCAAATATGCTCGACGAGCGAGAGGAAAGAAAATTGCTCATTGCCAGTTTTTCCCTCATGTTAAATTACATCCATGGGGGGAAAAAAAGTCTTCTTAAATTCATACCAATTTTTGTTTCAGCGTCGAACATACACAAGACCCCTGTTGTAAACAAAGGTCATTTTCGCACTCACCTTCCGCCGGCGCGACCCCCCTCTTCACCGTGCAGGATCTGCGCGGATTTCGCACTAAACGCTGCGGAGCAGCCAGAAAAGCCGGAAGCTCCCGGCGCAAAAGCCGCTCAAACTGAAACCGCCAAAAAGCAGTTTGGCGTTTGCGCAGCTTTTGCGACGGGAGCTTCCGGCTTTTCTGGCTGCTCCGCAGCATTTAGTGCGAAATCCGCGCAGATCCTGCGCGGTGAAGAGGGGGGTCGCGCCAGCGGAAGGTGAGTGCGAAAATGACCAAAGAGAGTTTTATTCCCTCCCAAGAGTGAACCTAACAGTGCAATCCTAACCAGAGTTTCATCCTTCTAAGTCAATGGACCTATATGTACTCAGGAGGGTGAAGCTTGTGTTTAGGATTGTGCTCTCTCTCTCTTTTTTTACTACTGCATTGTGCTCCTTAAAGGGGGACCTGAAATGGGTGCTAGAAAGCCAGTTTGGTGTAGTGGTTAAGTGTGCAAACTCTTATCTGGGAGAACCGGATTTGATTCCCCACTCCTCCACTTGCAGCTGCTGGAATGGCCTTGGGTCAGCCATAGCTCTCAAAGGAGTTGTCCTTGAAAGGGCAGCTGCTGTAAGAGCTCTTAGGCCCACCCACCTCACAGGGTGTCTGTTGTGGGGGATGAAGGTAAAGGAGATTGTGAGCCACTCTGAGACTCTTCGGAGTGGAGGGCAGGATATAAATCCAATATCTTCATCTACCTCACAGGGTGTCTGTTGTGGAGGAGGAAGGTAAAGGAGATTGTGAGCTGCTCTGAGACTCTTCGGAGTGGAGGGCGGGATATAAATCCAATATCTTCATCTACCTCACAGGGTGTCTGTTGTGGGGAGGAAGGTAAAGGAGATTGTGAGCCGCTCTGAGACTCTTCGGAGTGGAGGGCAGGATATAAATCCAATATCTTCATCTACCTCACAGGATGTCTGTTGTGGGGGGGCGGGGGAAGGTAAAGGAGATTGTGAGCCGCTCTGAGATTCTTCGAAGTGGAGGGCGGGATATAAATCCAATATCTTCATCTACCTCACAGGGCGTCTGTTGTGGGGAGGAAGGTAAAGGAGATTGTGAGCCGCTCTGAGACTCTTCGGAGTGGAGGGCAGGATATAAATCCAATATCTTCATCTACCTCACAGGGTGTCTGTTGTGGGGAGGAAGGGAAAGGAGATTGTGAGCCACTCTGAGACTCTTCAGAGTGGAGGGCGGGATATAAATCCAATATCTTCATCTACCTCACAGGGTGTCTGTTGTGGGGGAGGAAGGTAAAGGAGACTGTGAGCCACACTGAGATTCAGAGTGGAGGGTGGGATATAAATCCAATATCATCTTCTTCCTTCTTCAGCATAATCTTACAGATATAGTTATCTGGCTAATAAAATGCTGTTTTGAAATGAATTGTGGGAAAGGCAATTTTTGCACCTGTATACTTAGGGTTTCCCTGTCTCCGAAGAGCTCTGTCATGCCTGAAATGCCTGGTGTGATGATGTCACATGGAAGCGACAGCATCATGCTGGGCATGTCATGCAGGGACACTCTAGCAATTTGGGTAAAAACTCTAATGGTGCCATAGAGTTTTACCCAAAATGCTAGAGTGTCTCTTGCACGACGTGCCCAGTGATGATGTTACTTCCAAGTGACATCATCACGCTGGACACGTTGGACACAGTGGAGGAGGCGGAACCCCCACCCCCAGCGAGAGGCTGGGAACCCTAGTAATAATGCCACAAGCATACAATGCCTGAAGGACTAAAAGTTTATTTGTAACAAAAGCAGGACCTTTCCTGGCTTCTGCAAGAACAAAATCTTAGCATCCATCAGCCAACAGAGGAAAGTGAAACCAAACTACAGCACAGGCTTTTCTGCCCTAAGTGACCAGGGGAAGATAACTGAACAGCGTGATAAAGGAACATTACCAAATTCACAACCTGCCATGATATAACAGCGCCCGTTCCCTTGACTGAGGTGAGAGGAGAAGTGAAGCTTTTTGTTGTAAAGTGACTTCAGTCATCTCCGAGCCAACCAAGAACACTTTATTGCAAGAGAAAACAGTCACAAACAACACAGGCTCTTCACTCATTATATAACCTCTGGCCATGGTTAACCACACACCCTCTAGCAGGCAACATTTGCTCCTATTGGCTCACTCCAGAATCCTTCATTCGCATCTCTTTGTTACAAATTGTTACATGCCCAGCATCCTGATTGGCCAGTTTCTGCAGGCTTCAGGATCCTGGTTTGCAAGGAGTGCCTGTCTCAAGTTCAGGCAACAAGAACCTAGTGAGATGAAGTATGCTGTTCAGTCGCGCAGTCGAGTCCGACTCCTTGCAACCCCATGAACAAAGTCATGCCAGGCCCTCCTGTCTTCCGCCATCCTCCAAAGTCCACTCAAATTTATGTTAGTCACATCAGTAACGCCGCCCAGCCATTTCATCTTTTGCTGTCCCCTACTTTTTTGCCTTCTGTCTTTCCCAGCATCGGGGTTTTCTCCAGTGAGTGCTCCTTTCTCATTGGGTGGTCAAAGTATTTGAGCATATGTACATAGCGGTTTTTGCCACAGCCAGTGGGAAGGGAGAGTTGGACAGCTTGGCATGCCGCACCAGGAGGTTTGCAGAAGAAGCCTATTTCAGAGGACCAGGTCTGACTGACCCACTTCATAGAAGTTCTCCAGTTTCCATCTGCTTGCAATAATGTGAAAGTGTGTTCTGTGGTTTTTCTTTCATAACCCCAATTATAATTTTGCTCAGTTTGAGGGGGGGGGGGGGGACAAAGTGCGAAAATGAAAATCTTGGCATGAAGATGCTCAGAACTATTGCTTTCAAACAGAATCAAAGCCTTTTTTTAAAAAAAAAGCATCCTTCAAAACAGGCCTCGGATTCAGCGGGAGTTCACAGGAGCGCAGTTCCTGAACCTTTCTGAGGCTGCCCCCTCCTCCTCCCCACCTTGTCCATTGAATAGTAGGTGCAGCTGCGTAACAATCCCTGGATGAGTTCCACCACCTATTTTTCTACAAAGCGACCCCGGCTTCAAAGTGCCCAGAGCAACTCCAAAAATATTCAAAACTCCATCAACTTGCGTTCATGAACTTTTTGTCGCGTTTCGGATTTGGTGCAAAAGGTTCTTCCAGTTCATTTTATTATTTCTGTCCCACATTTAAAGGTTGTGAGCTTTGAAAGTTATCATATTCAGAAGCTAGATGTATTTTTCATTACCTGTAGAAAAGACACCAGCGTATTAATATCTAATCAAACCATGCTTTTCCTAGACATGTAAAATATATGTTTTGAAGGTTACTTTTTTTTTTTTCAAAAGAGAGAGAGAGTTGCTAGCTGTTGATGCTACAGAAAGAGCTTTGAAAAATTCCTTTTTGGTTACTGTGCAACAGAGGTCTACAACAGAGTGCCACGGGCACCGTGGTTCCCACAGATGCCTTTCCTGGTGCCCACCGACTGTTTTTTTTTTTTAGAAAATAGGGAAGGCCAGGTGAGAGTTTTGCCCAGCAGGACTTCTACCTGGTCATTTGAGTTCTGACTGGCTGTGCAAATGTTAAAAAACAACAACACTGCTTTGGCAACAGCTGCCATCACAGCATAAGGATTTTCACTGCCTTGCTCCCTGGTATCTCACAAGAGGGCAGCTTCTATTAGAACACCATCAAAACAATAAAAACAGTAAAAACAGTAGAACAATGGATAGCACCAGAATTCTAGCAGGAGGTCCTTTGCATATAAGGCAACCCACACTCCCTGTAGCCAATCCTCCAAGAGCTTACAAGGCTCTTTTTTGTAAACTCTTGGAGGATTGGCTATATCAGCGGGAGTTGACCTTATATGCCAAGGAGCTCCTGCTAGAATTCTACCCCTGGATAGCACAATAAAACAGTAACAAAAGTCCATGCCTCATGACAGACAGAGACGGGTATCCTCACAAAACGCCAGTGCTCAGTTCATAACCATCTAAACTGGCAGAACCAGCGCCAAACAAGTTTACTGCTGCCAGATTTATTCTATGTAATGAATTATGTATTTTAAATATTTTAACTTAATTAACTGGTTTTTATGTTTAATTTCTTTAATTGTTAAATTTTAAAGCTTTATCCTTTGTTAAATATGTGAAATGTTGTTAGCCGCCCTGAGCCGCCTAGGCGGGGAGGGCGGGATATAAATGTAAATATAAATAAAAATAAATAAATAAATATCCTGTGGGTTACTGGGGAAGGGGCCACAAAATAGGAGAGACCAAAAGAATTGAACATCCGCCCACCTCATCTAAGTGTTTCTTTAAGGCTTTCTGTTCTGGTAACCATGGCAAATACTTTGGAAATCTTTCCCCCTGCCCTCTTTTTTTTTTGGCCCATGAATTATTTATTTGATTCAATTTAATGTGATTGCTAATTCTAAAACCCACGGTGTGCAAATAAGTCCCTCATTGCTGAATATTAGCTCCTGTCCATGTTTTCCCTCAAACTAATGATCTGTCATAGATATCTGGGCCCAACAGTCTGTTAGGAGAGAGTGAAAAACGCTTAATTGAGAGTAATTTTCTAAAACAATGTCTGAATTAATTGTGAAAAGCTGTCAATGCTTCATCGTCAATTAACAGGGCCGTAGATTATCTTTAAATTCGTAGTGACACAGGTTTATCATAACATTTCGCTGCATTCCCCGTGCTGCATCTGGAAGGGGAGGGAAGCATACATGCACATCTGGGACAAATATATGCTTCGAATTGGACCGGAAAGAAATTGGGTTAGCCTTCATGTACAAAGCCATGTGCTTAATCGCCAGCACAAGTTTTGAAACGCTCTTGAACACACTTTTAATAAAAATAACCAATTTTCAGCAGATTGTTTTCCATGGCAGTTCCCTTCATTCTTTCTTGTTTCTGAGGGGAAAAAATCCTCCTGTTCATATGGCACAGCAAAAAAAGCCAAAAATGAGAATTCTGGGGATGGGGGAAAACACACCCAAGTTCCTTAAGTTTTTAAAAAGGGCAGAACCTTACAGATACCTGCAGATTAATAATGGAGGATTTCCAGGCCCTGCTTCAGCCTTGTCACAGATTTGCACTTTCCTTTGTTTTCCACCAACTGTAGCCTGATCAAAAATTTATTTCTATAGGTTGGATCCCACCTGCTCTTACACTGCTGAAAAAGGGAAGGTAGAGTTCCTTTTACCTTCCATAAAAGTATGCTGGGGGTCATGGAATTTGAGGAGGGTTAAAGTGAAAATGAGATAGATAGATAGATAGATAGATAGATAGATAGATAGATAGATAGATAGATAGATAGATAGATAGATAGATAGATAGATAGATAGATAGATTAAGACAGTCTGAGCTTGTCAGGCTGTTAAAGCATTCTTCCACTTATAGGTAAAGCCTGATTATGTAAATTATAAATACAAAATTAAGGACAGAAGTTATCTTAGTGGCCACATGCTTAACTTAAGAGCCACAGAGAATAAACGTCAGATTTTGAGACCCACAAGACATGAACATCAGATGTTTGGGAGAAGGAAGGAAGAAAGGAAGGGACATAGATGGGAGGTAGGGAAAGAGAGTAGAGAGCCCTGTGACAGAGTGTTCAAGCTGCAGTACTGCAGTCCTAAGCTCTGCTCACGACCTGAGTTCGATCCCCGGCAGAAGCTGGGTTTTCAGGTAGCTGGCTCGAGGTTGACTCAGCCTTCCATCCTTCTGAGGTCGGTCAAATGAGTCCTTGCTGGGGGGAAAGTGTAGATGACTGAGGAAGGCAATGGCAAACCACCCCATAAAAAGCCTGCCGTGAAAACGTTGTGAAAGCAACGTCACCCCAGAGTCTGGTGCTTGCACAGGGGACCTTTCCTTTCCAGCGAGAGGTAGAACAAACGCAACTTTAAATGCATTCTCCAAGTTGCCAGGTTTTTTTAGCTTGGCAAAGTGATTTAAAGAGACAAATGCTTCTCCAAGCCAGCCAATGGGGCAGTGGAGCCTTGGAGAGCCACACACTATGTGTGAAGGAGCCGCTTTTGGCTCCCGAGTCTCGGTTTGGCCACCCCTGCTGTGTGGGATATCACAAATTACATACATAAATACAGCTGTTGGTCTGTCCCGGTCCCTTCAGTGAGCTCTTCCTTTGATGTCATTCTTTCTCGCTTGGCTACTATGATTTTACGCCTTTGATTGCTCTAATAACATCAAAACACAGAGCGGCTTTAAAATACAGTCCCTCCCGCCTTTGTTCTTAAAAGGGACCGGTTATTTATTTCCGTCCTCTGAAGAATCTCCTAATCCAAGCCGTCGAGTCAAATGTCAGAAATGCTGGGAGGGGGGAAACGACAAAGGATTCCCACTCCAGCGACACAGGCAAACTCAGCATGGGCGTGAGGATAAAACTTCATTTATGAACATTACTAAATGCTTGACGCACAGACGTTGGTGTAACGGGTTGTATCTAATCGCTTTGCACATTCCAATGCCAGTTCTGCAAGGCCTGTAAGACTGCTCTCTTCCGGCTGGCCTTCAACTGACACCGAGCCTGTAGCGTAGAAATACTGTCACCCAGGGCTCTTTTTCTAGCAGGAGCTCCTCTGCATATTAGGCCACGCCCCCCTGATGTAGCCAATCCTCCAAGAGCTTAGAGGGCTTTTAGTACAGGGCCTACTGAAAGCTCCAGAAAGGGCGTGGCCTAATATGCAGAGGAGCTCCTGCTAGAACAAGAGCCTTGCTGTCGCCACTGAAATGATATAATATCAAAGAGATTAGCACCAAACTACTCTGATCGTTTTAAGAAGAAGAAGAAGATATTGGATTTATATCCCGCCCTCCACTCTGAAGAGTCTCAGAGCGGCTCACAATCTCCTTTCCCTTCCTCCCCCACAACAGACACCCTGTGAGGTAGATGAAGATATTGGATTTATATCCCGCCCTCCACTCTGAAGAGTCTCAGAGCGGCTCACAATCTCCTTTCCCTTCCTCCCCCACAACAGACACCCTATGAGGTGGGTGGGGCTGGAGAGGGCTCTCACAGCAGCTGCCCTTTCAAGGACAACCTCTGCCAGAGCTATGGCTGACCCAAGGCCATTCCAGCAGGTGCAAGGGGAGGAGTGGGGAATCAAACTCGGTTCTCCCAGATAAGAGTCCGCACCCTTAACAACAACAACAACAACAACATTTTATTTATATCCCGCCCTCCCCGCCGGAGCAGGCTCAGGGCGGCTAACAACACAATTCAAGTTTAGCTATACAGATAGATAAAATTACAGTTAAACAACATGAACATTTAATTAAAAATCTGCTTAAGTTTTAAAATTAAATTAAATTAAATTAATAAAAGTGCTAATGCTATGTTTACTTTATGTTTGCTTTATGATGGCGGCTTCCTTAGCAATTTCCATTTTCATCAGCGAAAGCCAGTCGGAAGAGGAAGGTCTTGCAGGCCCTGCGGAACTGTTCAAGGTCCCGCAGGGCCCGCATTTCCTCTGGAAGTTGGTTCCATAGGCTCGGAGCTATAGAGGAGAAGGCCCGATTGCGGGTACATTGCAACTTCAGCTCTCTCGGTCCGGGAATAGTCAGCAGGTTTTTCCCGGCTGACCTCAGTGCTCTCTGGGGTTCATATGGAGAGAGACGGTCCCTAAGGTAGACAGGTCCTCGACCATATAGGGCTTTAACCACTACACCAAACTGGCTCTCCACCAGTTAACTACGGGATGTGTCCTTTTATAACGTGCATGGATTTCAATTGTCTGTTGTGGTTTTATACTGCGAGCCGCCCTGAGCCTGCTTCGGCAGGGAGGGCGGGATAGAAATCAAATAAAAAAAAAGAAATACAAATAAATAATGTGGGAGTCCCCGATATGGTGCCCAGGGGCAGGAAGGCACCCAACAGGACCGGCCCGAGACTGTCTGGCACCCTAGGCAAGGTTAACTTCTGGCACCTCCCTCTGCACTGATGACATCACCAAGCCACATGGGGGCACCTGATTTGGCGCCCCCAGAAGGTCGGCACTCTACGCAATCACCTAGTTTGCCTAGCAGCGGGGCCAGCCCAGGCACTCACTGACACTTTTCTCCATACCAACCAAGTGTTTTTAGCAGGGGTGGAATTCTAGCAGGAGATCCTATGTATATTAGGCCACTCCTGATGTAACCAATCCTCCAAGAGCTTACAAAAAAGAGCCTTGTAAGCTCTTGGAGGATTGGCTACATCAGGGGTGTGTGGCCTAATAGGCAAAAGGAGCTCCTGCTAGAATTCCACCCCTGGTTTTTTGAATATGGGCAGAGTCAGCTGGAGTTTTTGCCCAGCAAGACTTCTGATTGGCCATTGGAGGTCTGATTGTTGGACTGTGGGGGCAGCTGCGTTGGCAGCAGCTGCCCCCACAGCGCAAGGATGTTCACTGTAACTGAGGATAAGCTACAACAGCCATTTTGTGATTGCACACCATTGGCACTTTCACTAAAAAAATGCAGTTTCAATCCAGTTCACTAAAAAAATGCAGTTTCAATCCAGTTTCAGTGACCGTTTGCAAGTGGATTTTGCCACTTCACACAGTAAAATCCAGTTGCGAGGTGCATTGAAAGTGGATTGAAAGCGCATTGTTTAGTGTGTGTTAAAGTGCCACGCATCAGGTGGGTCCACCATTTTGTGAATCCCCTGAAGCCACGTGGCAGCCATTTTGTGGTGAGGTCTTCTGGCTTTTCTTACCATTCCAAAAACACTTGCCATCTTGACAGTTGGTGACAGCCTCATCTAGTACATTTTTTGATCACATTGTTTTATGTCACAACCAGCTGATGAATGAAAGTTTGTCAAAAACTTTGGCTGGCTCATGGTTCGCAAAGCAACATTTGCGAACTGAGAAGAGGTGCCATGAACTTCCATGAATTCTGATGCTGTTCATGGCAGTTTGTAAAGAACAGGAAGAAGAAGGAAAGGTCCCCTGTGCAAGCACCAGTCGTTTCCGTCTCTGGGGTGACGTTGCTTTCACAATGTTATCACAACAGACTTTTTATGGGGTGGTTTGCCGTTGCCTTCCCCAGTCATCTACACTTCCCCCCCCCCCCCAAGCAAGCTGGGTACTCATTTTACCATCCTTGGAAGGATGGAGGGCTGAGTCAACCCGAGCCGGTTACCTGAAAACCCAGCTTCCATCGGGATCGAACTCTGGTCGTGAGCAGAGCTTAGGACTGCAGTACTGCAGCTTTAACACTCTGCACCATAGGGCTCTTTTGTAAAGAACAGGAAACAGGGTTAAATGACACTGAACCATTCAGCCCTAACCTTGATAGCCCAGGCAAGCCGGATCTTGTCAGATCTCAAAAGTTAAGGAGGATTGGCTCTGGCAAGTACTTGGATGTGAGACCTCTTTGAAACACCAGAGCCGGGAGGCAGGGGTAGGCTTTATTTGGCCACTCCTCTGAATATCCGTGTCCCAGTAGAGGCCAGTCACCAGAAGCTGCCATGACTTCCAGTGCAGACACACACACAGAAAAATACAAAAAGACATACCCTCCCAAAAGTAAATAGCCCTGAGCCCTATAAGCCCCTTCTTTCTGCACTTCATGAAAAACAGCTATGGGGAACTCCCTGCCACGGAGCTGTTCACTTTAAATGAGTCAGCACCATTTAAAACCCTGCTTTCTGCTCCGCATGAAAACCCATGGGGAGCAGAAAGCAGGGGTTTAAATGGTGCTGAGCCATTTCCTCCCTAACTTTCTACTCATCCTGGCTTTTGGCAGTGAACAAAAGACAAGGGGGAAATGGCTAGGAGGTATTTCACCCTCTGCTTTCTGCTGTCCATGGCTTTTTGTGGCAAGCAGAAGAGGGGGTGAAATGCCCCAGCCATTTCACACCCTGATTTCTGCACATCACAAACCACAAACTGACCCACAAAAATGCAGTTCATGGCTACCCCTCTACCTAAACGATCCATAGAAGAACACAGTAGTCATATTTCTCATTAAATTGCCTGCAGTCCTGCAAAGGGCCTCTTTGCACCTCCAGACTGGATTACTGCAATGCCCTCTACATGGGGCTGCCCTTGTGCCGAACTCGGCGGTTGCAGCTGGTGCAGAACGCGGCGGCTAGGCTGCTATTGGGGCTTCCAAGATGGGAGCACATACGGCCAAGGCTGCGCGAACTGCACTGGCTGCCAGTGGTCTACCGAGTTCGTTACAAGGTGCTGGTCATGACCTTCAAAGCCCTATATGGCCGAGGGCCTGTCTACCTGAGGGACCGTCTCTCCCCATATGAGCCTCAGAGAGCACTGAGGTCAGCTGGTAAGCACCAGCTGAATATCCCTGGGCCAAGGGAGGCCAGATTAAAGACCACCCGGGATCGGGCCTTCTCTGTTGCGGCCCCACTACTCTGGAACCAACTCCCGGAGGAGGTACGGGCCCTGCGATGTGTAAATCAATTTCGCAGGGCCTGTAAGACATACTTCTTCCAAATAGCCTTCGCCCATACCGAGCTAAGATAATGTCGCTGTGTATGTTTCTTCTCTTCTACTGAATTAAGATCTATTAGCACCTTAATGTTAATTTTAATGTAACTGCATATTAATTTTACTGTTTTATGTGATTTTATTATATTGTATTGCATTCCTATGTTGTGAGCCGCCCTGAGCCTGCTTGTGCGGGGAGGGCGGGATACAAATAAAAAGTTGGTGTTGTTATTATTATTATTATTATTATTATTAAACGGACTAGCTACTCTGTAAACCAGGGATGTATTTTGTAGAAAAAGCCCAACAGGAGCTCATTTGCATAATAGGGCACACCCCCTGACACCAACCCTCCTTGTGTCATCATTGGCTCCCGCATGGATTTGTGTTGAAAAAGCTCAGCAGGAATTTCTCTGCATATTAGGCCACACCCCCTGACCCCAAGCCTGTGTGTTCCCGCTAGAAAAAAAAGCCCTGGTGAAATCTGTAGAGTTGTGCTACATTTGTATTCCTCTGAAAAATCTCTACAAAATCTCTACAATCTCTACACTGCTTTGAAATCTGTAGAGTTGTGCTACATTTCTATTCCTCTGAAAAACCTCTACAAAATCTCTACAATCTCTACACTGCATTGAAATCTGTAGAGTTGTGCTACATTTCTATTCCTCTGAAAAACCTCTACAAAATCTCTACAATCTCTACACTGCTTTGAAATCTGTAGAGTTGTGCTACATTTCTATTCCTCTGAAAAATCTCTACAAAATCTCTACAATCTCTACACTGCTTTGAAATCTGTAGAGTTGTGCTACATTTCTATTCCTCTGAAAAATCTCTACAAAATCTCTACGATCTCTACACTGCTTTGAAATCTGTAGAGTTGTGCTACATTTCTATTCCTCTGAAAAATCTCTACAAAATCTCTACAATCTCTACACTGCTTTGAAATCTGTAGAGTTGTGCTACATTTCTATTCCTCTGAAAAATCTCTACAAAATCTCTACAATCTCTACACTGCTTTGAAATCTGTAGAGTTGTGCTACATTTCTATTCCTCTGAAAAATCTCTACAAAATCTCTACAATCTCTACACTGCTTTGAAATCTGTAGAGTTGTGCTACATTTCTATTCCTCTGAAAAATCTCTACAAAATCTCTACAATCTCTACACTGCTTTGAAATCTGTAGAGTTGTGCTACATTTCTATTCCTCTGAAAAACCTCTACAAAATCTCTACAATCTCTACACTGCTTTGAAATCTGTAGAGTTGTGCTACATTTCTATTCCTCTGAAAAACCTCTACAAAATCTCTACAATCTCTACACTGCTTTGAAATCTGTAGAGTTGTGCTACATATCTATTCCTCTGAAAAATCTCTACAAAATCTCTACAATCTCTACACTGCTTTGAAATCTGTAGAGTTGTGCTACATTTCTATTCCTCTGAAAAATCTCTACAAAATCTCTACAATCTCTACACTGCTTTGAAATCTGTAGAGTTGTGCTACATATCTATTCCTCTGAAAAATCTCTACAAAATCTCTACAATCTCTACACTGCTTTGAAATCTGTAGAGTTGTGCTACATTTCTATTCCTCTGAAAAATCTCTACAAAATCTCTACCATCTCTACACTGCTTTGAAATCTGTAGAGTTGTGCTACATTTCTATTCCTCTGAAAAACCTCTACAAAATCTCTACAATCTCTACACTGCTTTGAAATCTGTAGAGTTGTGCTACATTTCTATTCCTCTGAAAAATCTCTACAACGTATCTATTGTCTCAGCTTCTACACGGAAGCCAGGCATGACCTCGAAAAACAACCACGTTAGAAGCAAAAATCCCGTTTGTCGATGTTAAAGGAAGACCCCTACATAAAGCCAGGACTTTTTTTGTTTTGAGCATCGGATATTGGAACTTTTTAGATTGCATTAGAAGACATGCCACCACAGGTTCTGTCAGGAACGGGATAACGGGGGAGTTTACATTGTGTCAGAAGGTGCTGTTTATTTCATTAGGGACTTGCTGTATTATTTTGTGTATCGATTGTGATATTACATAGTTATTTTGTCACTAGAACCCAAGGGCTGTGTTTACTGTAAAATCCTAGAGTTCGGCAAAATTCTCACGGGGAGTTTGAACAATTGAGAAGCAAGTTTCGGGGGGGGGGGTTGGCAGTTGGGAGGAAGAAAGGAAGAGCATCAATAAATTTGGAGGTTCCAGAGTGCCACTTCTGTGAGCTCCTGCCTCAAATGAGGCCTGGTTAGTCTTAAAGATGCTACTGGACTCTTCGCTATTTTGGTTCTAGTGTTTATTGTATGTGTAACCAATATTTTAGTCTAGTGGTTGCTGTACGTGTAACTTATATTTATTGCTGTAAGGAAAGTCTTAAGGCATGTGATATGATGCCCACTATCTCTTTGCTTTTATCTACATTCTAGAGTAGGCTTGCCAAGTCCAATTCAAGAAATATCTGGGGACTTTGGGGGTGGAGCCAAGAGACTTTGGGGACGGAGCCAGGAACAAGGGTGTGACAAGCATCATTGAACTCCAAGAGAGTTCTGGCCATCACATTTAAAGGGTCAGCACACCTTTTTAAATGTCTTCCTTCCATCGGAAATAATGGATAGGGGCACCTTCTTTTGGGACTCATAGAATTGGACCCCCTTGTCCAATCGTTTTGAAACTTGGGGGGTATTTTGGGGAGAGGCACTAGATGCTATACTGAAAATTTGGTGCCTCTACCTCAAAAAGCAAATCCTCCAGAGCCCCCAAAACCTCCAGATCAATACCCCATTATACCCTATGAGAATCGATCACCACATAGGGAATAATGAAGTGCTCAGCAGACGTTCTCCGCCCCCTCCCCCCCGTTTCTGGCGACTCTGAAGCAGGGGATTGGCCTCTCTACTCACGAGTTGCTGCCAGATTCTTCACAGTAACACAGACACCCCATCCCAAGAGGAAGCCTTTCAATCGGAGACTGAAGCCTCCGGAGGTGCAAAGGCACATGGTCCTCTGGGGGCGGGGCTTCCCCCCGCTGGCCAGCTGACTGGGGGTGGGAAGGAGTCTGGGAAAGCAGAAGAACCCCTGCTGGGACCTGGGGATTGGCAAGCCTATTCTAGAGGGTTGGTTTTAATGTGTAGCTACCTTGCGTTTTGCAATAAATATGTGCATTTTGGTCTATGCTTTTGCTGCTCAAGCTTTTAGGTTCCTTTTAGGAGAGTCAATTTGGTGTAGTGGCTAAGTGCTCAGACTCTTATCTGGGAGAACCAGGTTTGATCCCCCACTCCTCCACCTGCAGCTGCTGGAATGGCCTTGGGTCAGCCATAGCTCAGGCAGAGGTTGTCCTTGAAAGGCAGCTTCTGTGAGAGCTCTCTCAGCCTTACTCACCTCACAGGGTGTTTGTTGTGGGGGAGGAAGTTAAAGGAGATTGTGAGCCACTCTGAGACTGATTCAGGGTGGAGGGTGGAATATAAATCCAATTTCTTCTTCTACTACTACTTGATTTTCAAGGTTGTTGGGGGTTTCCCCCCCTTTTTGCTGTTTCCTGGAATTAAAATCTATACAAAACCCCACAAACAGATCAATATTCATCAATATTCAAATGTGTCCACAGAGGCACATTTGGGAATAGACATTCTATATCATTTTTGTGAACATGTGATCAAATACTTCTTTATGTTTGTATATGTTCCACTGTTTAAGCTGCTCAGCCTCCTAGCTACCTGACTCTATTTTCATTCCAACCTTGCCTACAAACTTAGGTCAACCATCTTGAAGCTAATATGCACGAGCCCCAAATTTGTCTGCAAAATTTTGCATAAAATCTATATCTCTCTCCTGTGAGACCCCCCCCTCAAATAAATTGCATTAATTCTTATATTTGCTGAAAAGCGCCTTCATTCTCGCTGTGCTGCTTGCATCCAATTATCGGAAATGGGAAATACCTTTAAAATACTTTATTCTGGCATGACAAGCTTGGGAAATCTTTGGGGGATGTTAGTTTGTCTTTAATAACTAGTCCCAAATTGTACCTCGTGGGGCTCTTTTCTGGAATACAAAGCTTTCCAAACTGCTATGGAGAAAAAAAAAAACAGTATTATCATATGGCCACTATCTGTCAAATAGAGAGCAATTCTGAGGGGGGGGGGAGAAAATGAATGTCAAGCATGGTAAAACCCAATGGCGATCTATGATTTTAGGGCCCCCCTTAAAGCTGGTCTGTGAAATATCATGGAGGGCTGAGGTAACATGGCTCTGCTATTCTTTCCCTCCCCCCTCTCTTGCTTTATGGAAACGAAACTAGTAGTGAGATGAGAAGAAGTGACACCTTCCCATACATTCCTGCATGGGAGTGTAGATCATCTGGAAAAGCAAGGATGAGATACTGATAACGTAGTGAGAATGTAGACTTTTATGATAGTTTATGCGCCGGCTGGCATTCCTCACCCCTTCCCGTGAGAACCCTTTTGAAGTATGTCATAAAGAAATGTATCAATGTATTGTTGGCATCACTCTCAAGGTCCTGCACCAAGAGAGCATCTCGATTTAGCAATAAGCGTAGTTTTATAACCACTTGATTTGTTCTGTTGAAAATCGCATGCTTGACATCAGGAGCAGAAAAGCACTCAATTCTGTCTTAGGAAGTATCAAATGTGTGTGTGGGGAGGAGGGGGACATGCCCTTATTTTTATGTCCAGACCTCTCTTCCCCAGGCTTTATACTCTGTAGACCAGGGGTGTCAAACATGCGACCCGTGGGCCAGATCAGGCCCCAGGGGGCTCCTATTAGGCCCATAAGCAATTCACTGCTGCCTGCTTCCTTCTCCCTCTCTTGCTCCTTCTGCATCACAGCTTGCTCAATCAAGCTGCAGAGCAAAGCCTCTATTTTCTCCATTGGCTGGCCAGCACATGAAGCATCTTATGTACAAGAGCTCACAATGCCCAGCCATTTCATGTTTTCCCCTGGGTCTTAGGCTCAAAGCATTGGCCATGAGATTTCTGTAATGAATGTCAATAAATCAAAAGTAGGTTTGCAGTTTAGAGACATACCCGAACAACACCTGAACAGCATACTCAAGCTTGCTACGGCACATTCTCTCCATATGCAATAATTCAGAGCAAAAGGTGTCAAGTTATCAGAGACTATTAAATAAACAAAATATTGCAAAAGTGCTAATGTTTTAAGCATGTTTTATTTAAAGGTCATTTAAAAAAAAAAACTTTAATTGTGTTTGTCTGTGTCCTTTATCAAGTTTATATCTCTGCTACCTGGCATTACATTTTATGACACACAGGGCCTGGCCCGACAAGGTCTCATTTATGTCAACTCCATCCCTCATAACAAATGAGTTTGACCCCTCTGCTGTAGACAATTTGTGTTGTCAAGGTTTTCTTTTTTCTTGTTAGAACTATGATTATTTAAAACAATAAAAAGTGACTAGTTAGAATTTCTGCTGGGCAAATGAAATCTCTCTTTGTTCTGCCACACACTAAATTCTGTAGCTTGGAGATGTACCACGGAAAACTCTTCAGTTGGAATTCAGGGTTGTTTTCTGTTACATGGATTCCTCTATCCCCGCACATTGTCTACTGGTACGAGGGCTGCCTACCTCCCCCTACGTCACCGGTGTGATGATGTCACCTGAAAGTGATGTCATTGCGATAGCAATGTTGCGCAGCAGCAGCTCTAGGCATTTCCAGGGAAACTCTATGGTTTGCCCCGGACGCTGTAGCCATTTGGGAGGGAAAATTCTATGGTACAAAATCCCCCGCTCCAGAACGCAGGAGACTTGGCAACCCTAACTGTCACAGGGGATTGCTTTTGGGAGCATGTAAAGTGCCAATTACTAAACATCACAGGAAAGGGAGACAGAAGAACGAGTAAGAGGAAAGTCCCTGTTGAATGGAATAAGCATGAAGGTGAAAACAGGAGTCATGTGTGTGTCATGGGAAAGCAACAGGGATAAAAGAAAAAAGGAAACATTCATACACCATGACTCTGTAACAAGATCAAGAAGTCCCCTTTATTTAAATTGGGACTTTACTCCCTTTGTGCCTTATAACTATTCCTCACAGATTTTGGGGTTGCATTGGATTCTGCAGATCCATTGCACTAGCAGAAGAAGAAGACCGCAGATTTATATCCTGCCTTTCTCTCTGAATCAGCGTCTCAGAGCAGCTTACAATCTCCTTTATCTCCTTCCCTTACAACAGACACCCTGTGAGGTGGGTGGGACTGAGAGAGCTCCCCCGGAAACTGCCCTTTCAAGGATAACCTCTGTGAGAGCTACGGCTGACCCAAGGCCATTCCAGCAGCTGCAAGTGGAGGAAGGCGGGGGCAGGCTCTATTCAGCCACCTTCCTGAATATCCTCCAGGCCCCCAGTAGGGGTCAGTCACCAGAGGTCAACATGACTTCCAGGTGCAGACACACATAGCTTGATGTAGCGGTTAAGTGTACAGACTCTTATCTGGGAGAACCAGATTCAATTCCCCACTCTCCTCCACATCCACCTGCTGATGTGAACTTGGGTCAGCCACAAGTTCTCTCAGGGCTGTTCTGCTCAAGAGCAGTTCTGCAGAGCTCTCTCAGCCCCACCTACTTCACTAAGTGTCTGTTGTGGGGAGGGGAAGGGAAAGGAGACTAAGCTGCTCTGCAACTCCTTTGGGTAGTGAAGGGTGGAGTATAAATCCAATCTCTTCTTCTTCCTCCTCTTCTTCTCACACAGACACACACCAAAAACACAAAAATACAAAAAATAAAAAGGTCTTCACTGTGTGACTGAAGGGAAATTTGTGTAAGCAAGAACATATTTTAAATCAATATGTTCAGTTTACAAGGCAGCCTGTTCAACCCAGCTCCTTCATGAAACACTGAAGATATACTATTAGAGTCATGCATGACTTCATTCCCTGACATTTTGTGGCTGGCTCCACCTCCTGAAGCTGCCATTTTGTGGTCAGCCCCACCTACCATGGCAGCCATTTTGTGGTCATGCCCACTACCAAGTAGAATCCCAAAAGTACTTCAAAAAGTTTGGGGACCACAGATGTGGATCTTGTTCAGCAGCAGACTTTTAAGAATATAGAGTGCTGTTGTTCTTTAGAGACCTTGTTTTAAGAATAGTGTGTGTGTGTGTGTGTGTGTGTATCTATGTGGCTCTTACATTAAGCAAGTTTGGCCAAACTTGCTTAATGTAAGAGCCACATAGAATAAATGACAGATGTTTGAGAGCACAAGGAAGGAAGGAAGGAAGGAAGGAAGGAAGGAAGGAAGGAGTCAGGTTAAAACGGATAAAAGGAAGTCCTTCTTCACCCAAAGGGTGATTAATATGTGGAATTCACTGCCACAGGAGGTGGCGGCGGCTACAAGCACAGCCAGCTTTAAGAGAGGATTGGATAAAAATATGGAGCAGAGGTCCGTCAGTGGCTATTAGCCACAGTATATATATGTGTGTGTGTGTGTATGTGTGCGTGTGTGCATATATATATGTATACACACACACACATATATTGGCCAGTGTGTGACTCAGAGGGTTGGACTGGATGGGCCATTGGCCTGATCCAACATGGCTTCTCTTATGTTCTGAAGGAAGGAAAATAGATGGGGGAGGCAGAGATGGAAAGAAAGCAACCTTAACTTTAAATGCCTTCCCCAAGCCGGCCAACAGGGCAGTGGGCCTTTGAGAACCACACAATATGTGTGAAAGAGCCGCATGTGACTCCTGAGCCACAGTTTGACCACCCCTGGCATATATACACAAGCAATTAGAAGAAGATTTTCTCTGATTTCGATGGGAAGTTGTTTTCTTTACCTCAGCAAGCAGTGGAGGAGTCCCATTCAGCATCGTTAAGCATGGTCCTCAGACTAAAAAAAAAGAACATTCAAATTGCATGTAATTACCTGGGCAAACTGGTATTCCTGCGCTTTTTACATGCTGCTACACCTTCATCAAAGGTGTTTGACCAGCGTTTTTAAGATCAAAGGTAAGCTCTCCTTTTCAAGCACCAGAGCCATTAGTGCCCCTCACTTTAAAATAATCCACATGAATACTTAAAAGGTGATTTGTACAGTTTATCAAAAATTCATATTATTCTCTGCTTTCAGCTCTGTTCTAGTACAGTCACCTATTGAGCCTCCTCCTTTGTAATTGTCGTAAGCTACAGAGGCCACCCAAAATGCAAGCTTAATTAAAACTCATTTAATGAGTACAGTCCATCTGATGTAGATTAACACCCATCGACTCGTAGAGTTGGACGGGACCTCCAAGGTCATTTAGCCCAGCCCCCTGCACAATGCAGGAAAATCGCAAATACCTTCCCCCCACACCCCCAGTGACCCCTGCTCCACACCCAGAAGATGGTAACAAAAAAACAACTCCATAATCCCTGAACAAACTGGCCTGGAGAAAAATTGCTTCCTGACTCCTCAAAGCAATGATCACCATTTCCCTCGGCACATAAGAGAGGGCCACAAGGACTAAACCCTGATGTAACCATTCCTGCCCTCACTCTCATGATCTGCCTACGTTCACAGAATCAGCATTGCTGTCAGATGGCCATCTAGCCTCTGTTGAAAAACCTCCAAGGAAGGAGAGCCCACCACCTCCTGAGGAAGCCTGTTCCACTGAGGAACCACTCTAAACTCACAAACCCCTCCCCCTAAGTTCACAGGATCTTCATTGCGGTCAGATGGCCATCTAGTCTCTGTTGAAAAACCTCCAAGGAAGGAGAGCCCACCACCTCCTGAGGAAGCCTGTTCCACTGAGGAACTACTCTAAACTCACAAACACCTCCCCCTAAATTCACAGGATCTTCATTGCGGTCAGATGGCCATCTAGCCTCTGTTGAAAAACCTCCAAGGAAGGAGAGCCCACCACCTCCTGAGGAAGCCTGTTCCACTGAGGAACTGCCCTAAACTCACAAACACCTCCCCCTAAATTCACAAGATCTTCATTGCTGTCACATGGCCATCTAGCCTCTGTTTAAAGACCTCCAAGGAAGGAGAGCCCACCACCTCCCGAGGAAGCCTGTTCCACTGAGGAACCGCTCTAACGGTCAGGAAGTTCTTCCTAATGTTTATCCAGAAACTCCTTTGATTTCATTTCAACCTGTTGGTTCTGGTCCGACCTTCTGGGGCAACAGAAAACAATTCTGCACCATCCTCTATATCAGTGGTTCCCAACCCCCAGGCCTTGGACCAGTACCAGTCCATGGCCTGTTAGCCACTGGGCTGTGAGTTTTATAATTATTTCATTATATATTACAATGTGGTGGTAATAATAATAATAATAATAATACATTGGATTTATATCCTGCCCTCCACTCCAAATCTCAGAGTGGCTCACAATCTCCTTTACCTTCCTCCCCCACAACAGACACCTTGTGAGGTGGGTGGGGCTGAGAGGGCTCCATCCAGAAACTGCCCTTTCAAGGACAACTCTGTGAGAAGTTATGGCTAACCTAAGGCCATTCCAGCAGCTATAAGTGGAGGAGTGGAGAATCAAACCCAGTTCTCCCAGATAAGAGTCCGCACACTTAACCACCACACCAAACACTTTAGAAATAAAGCGCACAATTGTATCATCCCCAAACCATCGCCCTCCCCCCCAGCACCGGTCTGTGAAGAAATTGTCTTTCACCAAACTGGTCCCTGGTGTCAAAAAGGCTGGGGACCACTGCTCTATGTGACAGTCCTTCAAGTACTTGAAGATGGTGATCATGTCACATCTCAATCATCTCCTCTCCAGGCTAAACTTACCCAGCTCCTTCAACCTTTCCTTGTAGGTCTCCAGACCCTTCACCATCTTCGTTGCCCTCCTCTGGACATGTTCCAACTTGTCTGTACCCTTCTTACACTGTGGTGCCCCAAAATGAACACAATACTTTAGGTGAGGTCTAACTAGAGCAGAGTAAAGTTATACCATCACTTTGCATGATCTGGACACTATACTTCTATTGATACAACCCAAAGTTGCATTTGTCTTTTTTAGGTACTGCATCACACTGCTGATATGTTCAGTGTATGGTCTACTAAGACCACTAGATCCTTTTTGCACATACTACTGTGAAGACAAGTCTCCCCATCCTATAATTATACATTGGATTTTTCCTACCTCAATGCAGAACTCTACATTTATCCCCATTAAAATTAATTTTATTTGTTGTGGCCCAGCTTTCCAGCCTGTGAAGGTCATCCTGTAGCCAGACTCTGTCTTCTACTGTATTTGCAACCCCTCCCAATTTAGTATCATCTGCAAATTCAATAAGCATTCCCTCTATTCCTTCATCCAAATCATTTATAAAGATGTTGAACAAAATAGGTCCCAGGACAGATCCTTGAGGCACTCCACTTCTTTCCAAGAGGATGAGGAACCATTAAGAAAAACTCTTTGGGTACCATCTGTCAACCAGTCACTGACCCACCTAACAGTAATAGGATCCAAACCACTAATTTGGTGGTTTTACCAATTTGTCAACAGGAATATGATGTGGAACTTTATCAAAAGCCTTACTGAAATCAAGATAAATGAAGTCTACAGCATTCTCCTAATCCAGCAAGGTAGTAACTTTCTCAAAAAGAGAGAGAGAGAGAGAGAGATAAGGTTAGTCTGACATGACTTGTTCTTGAGAAACCCATGCTGGCTCTTAGTGATCACAGCCATTCTTTCTAAATGCTCAAAGACTGACTGTTGGATGATTTGTTCTAAAACGTTTCCAGGTGTAGACATCAAGCTTATGGATAGGTAGTTACCCAGATCCTCCTTTTTCCCCTTCTTGAAGATGGGGACAACATTTTCCCATGTCCAATCTTCTGACACCTCACCTGTTCTCCAAGAATGCTCAAAAATAATGGACAGAGGCTCAGAAATTACATCTGCAAGTTCTTTTAGTACCCTTGGATGGAGTTCATTCATGTGGTCCCAAGGACTTAAGCACAAGGACATGGTGAGCCACTTGTGGGAAGGGCGGGATATAAATTCTAAATAAATAAATAAATTTAAAGAAGCAAGGTGTTTATGTACTACCCCTAGACTGCAACTCCCTTCCCTCATCCTTTGTTCTGTTTTTGCCCTGTTGAACACTGTTTCCCTCACAAGAAAAGACTGAGAAAAAATAGGAATTGAGCCCTTCTGCCATTTCTTTATCATCTGTTACAATTTCATTTTCCTGCTCCCACAAGAGGCTTACCATGTCCTTGTGCTTTTTAAAACTTTGTACAAAAGGAAAGAACCTTTTGTTGTTGTTTTAAGCATTTCTTGCTGGCCTAAGCTCTTTTGAACTCCTTAAGTATTTCTGGCCATGGGATTCTTTCTATCCAGCATAACTTCAGGTTTGTCAAAAGTAGCTTTCCTGAAGTCCAACCAATACATCTGATTATGTATAGCTTTTCCTTACCCCAAGACGGTAAATACCAAAATTACATGGTCATTACTACCTGGGGTACCCACTACTTTCACCTCATCAATCAGTTCTTCCCTATCGGTGAGAATCTAGTAAAAAGGTAGCAGATTCTCTTGTTTCCCTCTCCATTTGTCAGCAAGATAAATCAGGAATCTGATATGATATGATATGATATGATATGATACGATAAATTTATTGTCATTGTTCTCAAAAAAGAAAAATGAGAGCAACGAAATGAGGTACTCTTCCACAAACATACCAACACATCAACACTAAAAAAAGGACACATACATAAACCATTTAAATACATCTAAAACAAATAACCATTCATGACCCTACATTTAGCCTAACCACAGCACTTGGATAGAAGCTGCCCTTAAATCTATTTGTCTTAGCCTTCAACACTCTATATCGTCTGCCCGACGGTAAGATCTCAAATAGCAAGTGGCCCGGATGTGAAGGGTCCCTTAAGATCATTTGTATCTTCCTTTTACATCCCATATTATACAGATCCATCAATCTATTTGACCTTTTGTTTTTAGCAGAGTTGGACTTCCAACAGATACACGGGTAATTGAAATCTCCCCATGACCACAGTGTCTTGTATCTTTGAGAACTTTGCAATATGTTTTAGGAGCATCTCATCCAAGTCCTCTGTCTGGCTTGGTGGTCTATAGCAGACCCCCACTATAATATCACTATTATGTTTTACTCCTTTATTTTTTACCCAGAGACTCTCAACAAATTCCATGCTCAGATTCACATATTTCCTCACAGTCTATACCTCCTTTACATATCATGCTACCCCTCCACCATGTCCCTTTTAAATAAGTTGTATCCCTCAGTCCTAATATCCCAGTTGCGAGTGTTATCCCACCAAAGTTTCAGTAATCTAGTAGGTCATAGTCCCCTTCGTGTATTAGGACTTCCAGTTCTTCCTGCTGCCGCCTCATTTTGGGCAGGAGCTCACAGGAGCGGAGCTCCAGAACCTCTACATTTCATTGTGTTCTTTCTTTTTCTTAACCCCCCTCCAAAAAACACCCCACTTGCTTCTGGGCTCCATTGTTCAACCCCCCCCCCCCCCTGTGAGAATTTGGCTGAACTCGAAGACTTGACAAACTTTTCTAATGTTTCCCTGGTTATTTTCAAACAGACAGGTGGAAATCTTCCTCATGCCACCTGGGAGAAAGTAATTTTAAAAGTATGACGGGAGTAAAGTTATATTGTGACAATTCTAATTCAAGAAGCCTTTGAAGGTAGATGCTAATCTGATCTAATTTAGTCCGGTGATGTCAGGGGTGTGTGGCTTATGCAAATGAGTTGTGCTAATGCACTCCGGAACCTCTTTTTCTGCAAAATGACCCCGGCTCCTGCTTGTTTCCCATATTCTGTGCATTAATGTAGAGACATCAGAATCTATGCTTTATGCTCCCTGAGGTTTTCATTTCTGTACCTACCTGCAAGTTAATGTTACCTAGCCTATGTGCCACTCCCTGCAAAACTTTAGTGTTATTTTCTCCAGTTATTGGAGTCACTCTTCTAATTCTGTTGATGGATGGAAGGAAGGAAGGAAGGAAGGAAGGAAGGAAGGAAGGAAGGAAGGAAGGAAGGGAGGGAGGGAGGGAGGGAGGGAGGGAGGAGGAGGAGGAGGAGAGGAAGGAAGGAAGAAGGAAGGAAGGAAGGAAGGAAGGAAGGAAGGAAGGAAGGAGAAAGAAAGAAAGAAAGAAGGGAGGGAGGGAGGGAGGGAAG